>NW_013570056.1:6257-21227 GCF_000499745.2 Eimeria mitis | reverse complement strand
CAGTCACTCCCTTCGTACTTGCGGCTTGGTGCGCGTGTGGATTTTGGAGTAGATGGGGGCTACGCATTTGTAGGGCGGGATTGGATGGTGGCAGGGAGAGCGCCATGCTGCATGCTGCGTCAACGGTGTACAGCGAGTGGTAGTACTGTGTCGTTCATATTCCGCAGATGGTGGGTACAGTGGCGCCTGATGTCTGTCTATACAGACCGGGGCCTTCAGCTGCGTTCGCCTTCTGGAGCAGCAGATGGTACTGAAGGGGTTGACTGTGGAGGCCCATATCTGCAGAGAGAGTAGCGAGTCTCTTTCAGACTGTGCGGCGTGTGGGACTGCATGCGGCGTATCACAGGAGGTGCGTTGTGTGCTCTGCTGCGGTCCGTGTATACACACGAGCTGTTTGAGGTAGGGTCGCATTCTGGAGCAGCGCTGAGCATTAGGGTGCCTGCGTACATACGCTATCGGGCACTTAGGCGGTGCGCAACGGGGTGCGTTCACGATCTGTGGTGTGTGACAGTAGCGGGGTGCATCACAATGAGTGAGTGGCGTGGTCTGCGGCGGCCTGTCTGTACACACCGGTACTTTGCTCCATATTTCGCTTGCTGAACCAGCGCGGTGTACGGTGCTGCATAGTATTGGCCCTTTGTATTTGGATGGGCTAAAAAGGTGCGTTAACAGTGTGCGGTGCGTGGCCGTAAATGCGGCATGTCAAATGTGAGTTGTGTGTGGCCTGCGGCAGTCTGTCTTTGCACACCGGTGTTTGAGCTCCGTTCGCATTCTGAAGCAAAGCTGGGGTTTTAACTGTAGGATATTACAACGGATATCTACAGAAAAGGCTATCGGAGTGGGTAGCTGTGCACAGCGTGTGGTAATATGCACTGTGTTTCACTGAAGGCGCGTAGGGTGGCTGATGCTATCTGTTTCTTCATACCTGCGGCTTGATGCGCGTTTGGATGTTGGAGTAGATGGGGTGGGGCGGATTTGTAGGACGCGGTTGGTTGGTTGCAGGGGAGGAGAACGCCATGCTGCATGCTACGTCAACGGTGCACAGCGTGTGCTAGTTGTGTATCTTCCATATTCCGCAGAAGGTGCGTACAGTGGAGCGCGATGTCTGCCCACACATATCGGGGCCTTCGGCTGCGTTCACATTCTGGAGGAGCAGAAGGTACTGAAGGGGTTGACTGTGGAGGCGCATATTTGCAGGGAGCGTAACGAGTCGCTTTCAGACTGTACAGCGTGTGGGACTACATGCGGCGTATCACAGGAGGTGCGTTGTGTGTCTTGCTGCGGCCTGTGTATACACACAAACCGTTTTAACTAGATTCGCATTGTGAAGCCGCGCTGAGCATTATCCTGTTTGCGTACGCCATCGGGCATTTACGCGGTGGGCAACGGGGTGCGTTCACGATCCGTGGTGCGTGGCTGTAGTGGAGTGTATCACAATGAGTGAGTAGAGTGGTCTGCGGCGGCCTGTCTGTACACACCGGCACTTTGCGCCATCTTTCGCTTGCTGAAGCAGCGCGGTGTACGGTGTTGTTGTCTGCATAGTATTGGTCCTTTCTATTTGGAGGGACTAACAAGGTGCGTTAACGGTGTGTGGTGTGTGCCCGTAAATGCGATCAGTCAAGTATGGGTTGTGCGTGACCTGCGGCAGCCTGTCTTCCCACACCGGTGTTTGAGCTCCGTTCTCACTCCGAAGCAGAGGTGGGTTTTTACCTGGTGGCCATTATAACGGACATGTACAGAGATTGCTTGGTAGGGGGTAGCCGAGTACGGCGTGTGGCAATATGCATTGTGTTTCACCGAAGGCGCGTAGGGTGGCTCATGCAGTCACTCTCTTCATGCCTGCGGCTTGATGCGCGCATGGAGTTTGGAGTAAATGTGGTGCTACGCATTTGTAGGATGGGGTTGGATGGTGGCAGGGAGAGTGCCATGCTAAATGCTGCGTCAACGGTGTGCAGCGAGTGGTAGTACTGTATCGTTCATATTCCGCAGAGGGTACGTACAATGGCGCATGATGTTTGTCCGTACAGACCGGGGACTTTAGTTGCGTTCGCATTCTGGAGCAGCATATGGTACTGAAGGGGTTGACTGGGGAGGCCCATATCTGCAGGGAGAGTAGGGAGTCGCTTTCAGACTGTACGACTTGTTGGACTACATGCGGCGTATCACAGGAGGTGCGTTGTCTGTCGTGCTGCGGTCTGCGTATACACACAAACGGTTTGAGGTAGAGTCGAATTCTGAAGCAGCGCTGAGCATTCGGGCGTTTGCGCACGCAATCGAGAATTTACAGGGTGGGAAACAGGATGCATTCACGATCTGTGGTGTGTGGCTGTAGTGAGGTGTATCACCATGAGTGAGGAGCGTGGTCTGCGGCAGCCTGTCTTCGCACACCGGTGCTTGAGCTCAGTTGGCATTCTGAAGCAGAGCTGGGTTTTCGCCGGTAGAAAATTATAACGGATATTTACAGAGAGGGCTTGGGAGCGGGTTGCCGTGTGCGGGGTGTGGCAGTGTACATTGTGTTTTACCGAAGTCCCGTAGGGTGTTTCATGCAGTCACTCTCTTCATACCTGCGGCTTGATGCGCGTATGGATTTTGGAGCAGATGGAGTGCTACGCATTTGCATGATGGGAACGGATGGTTCACTGCGAGAGCCATAGTGCTTGCTGCGCCAACTGTGTACAGCGTGTGCTAGTACTGTATCGTTCACATTCCGCAGAGGGTGCGTACAGTGGCGCCTGATGTCTGTCCGTACATATCGGGGGCTGCATCTGCGTTGACATTCTGGAGCAACAGATGGTACTGAAGGGGTTGAGTATAAAAGCCCATATCTGCAGAGCGTAATGAATCGCTTTGAGACTGTACGGCGTGTGGGACTACATGCGGCGTACCACAGGAGGTGCGTTGTGTGTCCTGCTGCGGCCTGGTTATACGCACAAACTGTTTGAGGTATGTTCGCATTGTGAAGCAGCGCTGAGCATCAGGCCGTTTGCATACGCTATCGGGCATTCAAGGGGTGGGCAACGGGGTGCGTTCGCGATCTGTGGTGTGCGGCTGTAGTGGGGTGTATCGCAGGACGTAAGTGCCGTTGTTTGCGGCGGTCTGCCTCTACACACCTGCAGCTAGAGCTATGCCTCGTCTAGGGAAGGCGAGCGGTGTACGGTGTCGGTGTAGTGTTTCGCCTTAATATTCGGAGGGACTAACAAGGTACGTTAACGGTGTGTGGTGTGTGGCCGTAAATGTGGTATCTCAAGGATGAGTTGTGCGTGGCCTGCGGCAGCCTGTCTTCCCACACCGGTGGTTTTGCTCCGTTCGCATTTTAAAGCAGAAATGCGGTTATGCCAGTTGGATACTATAACGGATATTTATAGAGAGGACTTGGTAGGGGGTAGCCGTGTACGGCGTGTGGCAATATACATTGTGTTTCACCGAAGGTGCGTAGGGTGGCTCATGCAGTCACTCCGTTCATACCTGCGGCTTGGTGCGCATTTCGATTCTGGAGCGGATGGGGTACTACCCGTTCTTAGGGCGGGCATGGATGGTGGCAGCGAGAGCGTCATGCTGAATGCTGCGTCAACGGTGTACAGCGAGTGGTAGTAGTATATCGTTCATATTCCGCAGAGGGTGCGTACAATGGCTCATGATGTCTGTCTGTACAGATCTAGGGCTTCGGCTGCGTTGGTATTCTGGAGCAGCAGAAGGTACTGGAGGCGTTGCGTGTGGAAGCGCATATCTGCAGCGAGAGTAGCGAGTCTCTTTCAGACTGTACGGCTTGTGGGACTACATGCGGCGTATCACAGGAGGTGCGTTGTGTGCTCTGCTGCTGTCCGTGTATACACACGAGCTGTTTGAGGTAGGGTCGCATTCTGAAGCAGCGCTGAGCATTACGGTGTCTGCGTACATATGCTATCGGGCACTTAGGCGGTGGGCAACGGGGTGCATTCACGATCTGTGGTGTGTGACAGTAGTGGGGTGCATCACAATGAGTGAGTGGCGTGGTCTGCGGCGGCCTGTCTGTACACACCGGTACTTTGCGCCATATTTCGCCTGCTGGAGCAGCGCGGTGCACGGTGCTGCATAGTATTGGCCCTTTCTATTTGGAGGGACTAACAAGGTGCGTTAATAGTGTGCGGTGCGTGGCCGTAGATGCGGCATGTCAAAAGTGAGTTGTGCGTGGCCTGCGGCAGCCTGTCTTTGCACACCGGCGTTTGAGCTCCGTTCGCATTCTGAAGCAGAGGTCGGGTCACCTGTAGGATATTCAACGGATATTAGGGCAAAGCCCTTCCGGGGGGGAGCTAGCCGTGTACGGCGTGTGGCAATATATATTATGCTTCGCCGAAGGTCCGTACGGTGGGTCATGCAGTCAGTCTCTTCATGCCTGCGGCTTGGTGCGCGCTTGGATTTTGGAGCAGATGTAGTGCTGCGCATTTCAATGATGGGATTAGATGGTTGGTTGTGAGCACCATGCTGCGTCAACGGTGTACAGCGAGTGGTATTACTGTATCGTTCATATTCCGCAGAAGGTGCGAACAGAGGCGCATGATGTCTGTCCATACAGATCGGGGGCTTCCGCTGGGTTCACATTCTGGAGTAACAGAAAATATTGAAGGGGTTGACTGTGGAAGCCCATATATGCAGAGAGAATAAGGAGTCGCTTTCAGACTGTACGGCGTGTGGGACTACATGCGGCGTATCAGGAGGTGCGTTGTGTGTCTCGCTGCGGCCTGTGTATACACACAAACTGTTTGAGGTAGTGTCGAATTCTAAAGCAGCGCTGAGCATTCGGGCGTTTGCGTACGCTATCGAGCATTTACCCGGTGGGCAACGGGGTGCGTTCACGATCTGTGGTGTGTGGCTGTAGTGGGGTGTATCACCATGAGTTAGTGGCGTGGTCTGCGGCAGCCTGTACACCGGTGTTTGAGCTTCGGTCTCACTCTGAAGCAGAGCTGGGGTTTCATCTGTAGGATATTGTAACGGTTATTAACGGAGATGGCTTGGGTGGGGGAGGGTAGTCGTGTAGGGCGTGTGGCGATATGCATCGTGTTTCACCGAAGGTCCAGAAGGGGGCTCATGATGTCAGCCCTCCCATACATGCGGATTGATGCGCGCTTGGAGTTTGGTGCAGATTGGGTGCTTCGCACTTGTAGGACGAGACTGGTTGGCTGCAGGGAAGGGACAACGCCGTGCTGCGTCAACGGTGTGCAGCGTGTGCTAGTACTGTATCATCCGTATTCCGCAGAGGGTGCGTACAGTTGCGCATGGTGTTTGTCCATACATATCGAAGGCTTCAGCCGCGTTTGATTCTGGAGCAGCAGATGGTACTGAAGGGGTTGACTGTGGAAGCGCATATCTGCAGGGAGAGTCACGAGTCGCTTTCAGACTGTACGGTGTGTTGCACTACATGCGGCGTATCACAGGAGGTGCGTTGTGTGTCCTGCTGCGGCCTGGTTATACACACAGATTGTTCGAGGTAGGTTTGCACTGTGAAGCAGCGCTAAGCATTAGGCCGTTTGCGCCCGCTATCGGGCATTTACGCGGAGAGCAACGGGGTGCGTTCACGATCTGTGGTGTGTGGCTATAGTGCGGTTTATCGCAGAAAGTATGTAACATAGACTGCGGCGGTCTGCCTGTACACACCGGTACTTTGCGCCGTATTTCGCCTGCTGAAGCAGCATGGTGTGCAGTGTCCGTGTAGTGTTGGGTCTTTCTATTTGGAGGGACTACCAAGGTGCGTTAACGGTCTGTGGCGTGTGGCCGTAAATGCGGCATGTCAAAGGTGAGTTGTGCGCGGCCTGCGGATGCCTGTCTTTGCACACCGGTGTTTGAGCTCTGTTTGCATTCTGAAGCAGAGCTGGGCTTTTACCTGCAGGATAGTATAACAGATATTTACGGAGCGAGCTTGGTAGGGGGTAGCCGTGTACGGAGTGTTGCAATATACATTGTGCTTCACCGAAGTTGCGTAGGGTGGCCCATGCCGTCACTTTCTTCATACCTGCGGCTTGGTGCTTGTTTAGATTTTGGAGCAGATGTGGTGCTGCGCATTCGTAGGACGGGATTGGTTGGTTGCAGGAAAGGGGCAACGCCGTGCTGCGTTAACGGTGTACAGCGTGCGGTAGTATTATGTCTTTGATGTTCCGCAGAAGTCGCGTAGAATTGGGCATGATGCCTGTCCTTACAGTTCTACTGCTTCAGGTGCTTTCGCATTCTGGAGCAGCAGAAGGTCCTTGAGGGGTTGACTGTGGAATCCCACATCTGCAGGGAGAGAAGCAGGATAGTTTCAGACTGTACGGCTTGTGGCACTACATGCGGCGTACCACAGGAGGTGCGTTGCGTCTCCTGTTGCGGCCTGCATGGTTTGAGATAGGTTGGCACTCTGAAGCAGCGCTGAGCATTATCCTGTTTGCGTACGCTATCGGCCATTTACGGGAAGATCAATGAGGTGCTTTCACGATCTGTGGTGTGTGGCCGTAGTGGGGTGTATGACAGGAAGTGGGTGGCTAGTCTGCGGCGATCCGTCTCTGCACACCGGTAGTTCGGGCTATGTTTTGCCTGCTGAAACAGCGCGTTGTACTGTGTCCTTGTAGTATTGAGACTAGATGTTTGGTCAGATTAACGAAATGCGTTAACGGTGTGTGGTGTACGGCCGTAAATGCGGTGTATCAAAGGATGTGAGTTGCGCGGCCTGGGGCAGCCTGTCTTCCCACACTGGTGTTTGAGCTTCGCTCTTATTCTGAAGCATACCTGGCTTGTGTACTTGTAGGCGCGAGCAGCCGTCTCCTGCACTGTTCTCGGCGCTTCGGCTGAAGCGTGCAAGGGACGTCTAAGGCGCAGGCGATGGTGTACTCAAGGGAAGACTGCATAAGGGCCGGGGGTAAGCGTCCGTGCAGCAAGTATGTCGGTCGGATCTGGTTTGTGGTGTTGGTTGCGGCATCTGTGAAAATGCCCTTCATGAGCACGCAACTGTTACTGGATCTGCGTCGATTTCTCTCATGCTTGCACTGCCTTCACGGAGTATGCAAAATCCAACCAGGAACGACTTATCGTTTCACACTTGCGTGAGACATTATGCTTGTCGGGAAACGCCTTCGTTCCTGTTGGCTGTGCAAAATTTACGAGTTGAAAGTATACATCGTATACTCAGTTACATCATGCTGGCTTTGGCTTTCGGCTTGCGTACATTTAGCGTCCGCGTAGTGGCGTCTCATTGCAAATGCGTTTGGGTATTTGTTGTAGAGCCGATGCTGAGGAGACCAGAGTTGCATATAGTTCGTTGTGGAGGTGCACGTGGGGGTGTTTTGAGAGAGTGCACCTACCTACTAATTTCTACAGCTTTGGCGTGTCAAAGCCGTGTGCTGTATCGGTTGCTGGCATTCGTAAAAGGGATGCAACTTTCGCGTTAGCGCCGCGCACTTCGAAGCAGTAATAACGCTGCATACTAACATCGCGCCTAAATACACGAAACAGATTTGTACCAGGCCGTAAGCGCCCGAAGCAAGTTCATCTGTTCGGCGCCCTTATAGTTCTTGCTACGCACTGATGGCACGCATCTATGTGCATCTGCATGCATGGAGACTTATAGAGTTTCAGTGTGAGAAACGGGACTTCATTTTTCCTCCGGCCTTCCCTGAGCTGTATTTTTGTTGCTCAGGATGATGGTCCCGTGTGTGGTAGGAAGCAGCAGCCATTAGGCGACGGTTTGTGGCAAACGTTTAGTAGTGATGACGTCCTCCCCGGGTATGCAGGACGGTAGCTGTTCTGAGGCTGACAAGAAACGCAAAGAGCCGGTGGCGACCTGAAGCACCCGAAGCAAATGCAGCTTTTGAGCGTGCCTATGGGTACTGCTACGTTTCAGCTTGTATGGAAGCAGACATGAATGTGCTTGTGCATCTGTGCAGGTATGTGGGGTGAGGAGAAGTACGTTTAAGTTTTGCTTTGACCGCACCCATGTTGCGTTTTTACTGGGGCTAAGTGTTTTTGTACGCGGCGTGAGTTTGCAAGAGGGAGCCTGACATTACAAACAATGTCAGTTAACACGTGAGGCAGCATATGTGCCGCGCAGTGCGTAGTAGCAAGGTGCAGGGCCTACGGGATGAGTTGTGTCGAACGCTCATTAGTATGGGCTTGCAGAACGGGGATGTAGGATAGCAGCAAGTGTCTAGACGAGAGGAATAGCGAACAGCGAGCAGCTGCTGACAGCGCGACAACACGAATCACCTAAATCCGCGTATCTGCTCAAACAGAAGCTGACCCTGTAGCTCATTGTGCAGGCACCCGCCTACATAGAAGAAAGCGGAATACGTATTGCAGGCTGGTGCTTTTACTATGGCAGTATCAGTTAAGCGCGGT
The DNA here is from genome assembly GCF_000499745.2 of Eimeria mitis. Classification (NCBI taxonomy): domain Eukaryota; phylum Apicomplexa; class Conoidasida; order Eucoccidiorida; family Eimeriidae; genus Eimeria; species Eimeria mitis. The sequence continues at coordinate 12,887 of NW_013570056.1, read as the reverse complement.
TGTGCTCAGGGTAGATGCAACTCATGAATGTGTGACTCATTTTAGTTCGGGGTCGGTAATTCACGGTCTACTGTTGATAGCATTCAAACAGCTTAGGCAGATGCAAACGAGAGACATACCCTCGATCTCCGCGTATGCAGTACTTATTGTGCGACTTGAATATATTCTATTGCCGTTGATCTCCCAACAATGAACAGTTCGGCATTGGCGCGCCATACAGCCATTTTTGCTTTAAGTACTGCTTAGGTGTGGCTAGCCTGCCGTGGCTGAGTTCCCCTCTCTCTGCCGATAGGAGGTTGTGCAGTATCTGGTGGCCAGCCTACTGTTATGGTGCTGCTTGTTTGTGCGCGTCTACTGCTGCTATATCGCAGCGCATGGTTTGGCGTGGTGACCACTCGTTCTTTCGCAAACAATATGCACATAAACAGCTTTTAGAATTGAAGAGAGGCGAAGCATGCAGCAGCTGGAAAAGTTTGTAGCAAGTCAGACCCTGCGCAAAGGAAATATGTCTTCTGAGCACGGCTATGAGTACTGTTACGCTACAGATGGTATGAGAACAAGCTTGGTGCATGCGCATGCGTACAAATTTGTGGAGTTGCAGTGCGAGACGCCAGCATCATCTTAGCTTTGGCAGCGTCCCTTTGGCATGCGTCGTCGGGCTTGGCGCTTTGATACGCTGTGTGCGTTTGCAAAATAATAGAGTCTGACACTACGCATGACGTCGGTCAAATTGTGAGGCAATAGATGTGCAGCGTACTGCGCGACACAAGGCAGCAGGAGCTATGCGGCAGTTCGTGTCGAACACTTGCATTGAAAATTAGTACGTTGTGTACGATTGTAGTTTTTGTGCACAGAACGAAGTAGAGAAGGGCAGGCTGCCGGCCTGCAGCGAGGCCAGCACGAATCGTGTAAATCCGCATGGCGTTTCCACAAAGGATCGCACATCCCGTCGCTCCCTGTGCACCTATTGTATGCCACAAAATGGAGGGAAAACAGCACTGTAGGCAGGCCCTTCCTAGTTTTGCGAGGTTAGTTATGTTTGATTTTGTTCGGAGTCTGTGAAACTTCTGAATGCGTCACTAATTTTCGTTCGCGCTCGGTATCGTGAGGCAAAGCGTAGATAGATCTTCAACATACTAGGCAGAAGCAATCGGGAAGGATGCCGTCTCTCAGCACGCACAAGATGTCTCCTGAACCTCTTGTTATTGGCCTTCCAGCAAATGCCATTCGACACGGACCTGCCATGGGTTCGCTTGCCAATTAAAATCAGTACCATCTACCGATAGGAGTATGCGGAGTATTTTGCGGAGTGCTGGCAGATTTGAGTGTGTGAGCATCGCGGGGTTATGCAGTTTCATTGCGCGAGTCTACACGGCGTGTGTGGCGAAGCCTTTGGCAACGCTGCGGTCGGGCGCTGCTCTTACCAGGGAGTGTGCACAAAGCGTACTGCCGGAGTTGCAGAAATGCGAATTTGTTTGCAACTAGGGCAGCTCGTAGCAAGGCTAAAGCACTCAAAGAAAGTTCATATTCTTGGTGTAGTTATGGGGGTATACGGTTTAGGCTGTCTAGTGTTACGCATATATGTCAATGCAGTTGCGTATTAAGATCAAATTGGTGTTTCGCGTGACTCAGTGCGGTTCCTTTCAGTATCTACTGAGGCGGGGTGTTTTGGCATTCCGATGTGCGTTTGTAACACAGAGTCGGACACTGCACACGATTTCGGTGAATTGGTATGGCACTCTATCTGCAGTGCAATACGTGCTATGATGCGACAGCGATAAAGCGAATGTTTTTGTGGAACCTCAAGTATTATTGGTTGCCAACACGGCTGTAGATGATCGTAGGTGCTCTATGGAAGGGGAGAATGACTGAGGGCGCCTCGTTGCCGATCGGACGACTAACGAAACTTAAATGAATACTCGGAACCCACTGCCAATTGAGTCACTACTGGGTAACATGAAAAAGCGCGGAGCCAGAACCGTAGTAGAGTACATCTGGTTTGGCGAATTTAGCCGAGGTGTTGCTTTCCGAGTAGGCGCAGTTATATAACGTATCACTGAATATCTTCCAAATTCCGTATCTGACGGCAAAGCGTTCATAGCACTCTAGCAGACAATGCAGAGGCAACTGGTCAGTTATCTTTCCGTGCATCATGCTTCTTCACCTCCGGAACATTTTTGAATCTTACTGGTGTTCGAACAAGAAGCAACTTGGCGAGGATGCTCCCTGTCGTCAGTTGCTGCATTGTTTCGGAGTCAGCATCAAGGTTGGGGTTGGTCAGGTCTCCCTAGTTGAATTTGTATCTGTCTTCAGTTAAGACTTCCTGCAGTATATCAGGGGAGGTTGGGAAACTTCACTGGTGATCGTGGGGTTGTGCAGTTTTTCTGCGCACGTCGACGGGCGCGGTGTGACAAAGCTTTCCTTGTATCAAAATCACGCGTTGCTTTGCCTAGCAAGTATGCAGTTGGATTCAATGGTTTCTGCTCGGCGGGATTGTGTGCCCGGTTACGTTTCCAGCTGTCTGGTGGCACGCATGGATGCGTATGCGCCTGAATACAGATTTATGGATATCCTGTGCAGAGAGAAGTGGGAGTTCCTTTTGCCTTGACTTTTCTCTTTTCCAGTACCTACGGGATGTTTTGATACGGGATCTGCATTTGCGAGGTATCTGCTGACATTGCAAAAACGTCAGCGCATTGGTGAGGCAGTATATATGCAGCGCAATACGTGGCACGAGGCATCAAGGACCCCGCTGGGATTGGTGTCAAACGCTTCGTAGCAATGCTGATAAGCTCGACTGCGTCTGTTAGTAGTTGTGCTGCCGATGATGGGAATTGCGAAGGGCGAGCCGCGGCGGACGGCATGGCCAAAACCATTTTTGTAAGTACTCATGGTGCTCGTACAAAAGATCGCGGAACCCATCGCTCATTGTGCGCATACATATTAAGCGATGCAAGAGGCAGAGGGACTTGTGGACCGGGCTTGTGTTTTTCATATGGCTAGATACTTTTGGCTAGATTTTGTCACGAGAATGTTTCGTCTATGGATGTGTCACTGATTTTCTTCGAGACCTGGATTAAGAGCCTGCTACCTATCTCGAACGAGCATGCGCTTCGTGCCCCTCCATCTCCGTACGTTTTGTGACAATCATTTTCTCTGCCGGTACAACTTGCGTTTTGCCCAGCATGTATGCAGATAAAATGAGCAATAGTTGTGGAAGTGTTGAGGGGCTGGCTGTCAGCATCCGGAGCAGCAGGTGTGAGGCATGCTGAGGGCAACCGTAGCTATTTTTATAGCCGTTGTTTTATGTGCATCATATTGTGCGAGGAGTGTGACGGCAGGTAAAGCCCTGTATCTGCATGCATACATGCTTGCTGAAGGAAACACCCACACTTGGGACCATTGAGGAATAAGTTTGCCACGACAGCTTTAGCCGTTGGCAGTCATTAGGCAGGGTAGTGGGGAAATCCGCTGTGCATTTTGCGAACAGTCTCTGCCACTAAACCGTGTTGCTGGGGCTCGGTGCTGCAGTCTCTGCGCGGAGTAACACAGACCAAAGGTGACGAAAGCGAGGTTCGCTGTACAGGGTGAAGGCGGCAATGCGATCCGGAGGCCTGGAGTACAAGGGCATGACTGGGCGAAATAACGCGCAGCATCTAATATAGGCGGGTGCCTGGTCTGGCTGGACAGGTCAGCATCTTTGGTTCTCGAGCAACTGTATTTAGCGCGTGCGTCGCCAAAACTCCGTCGAGCGCTTTCTTGAGGGTGCTTTTTCACGACTACAAATGATAAGCCGAGCTGCATTGTAAACGATTCAGTTGCCTGCACGTGCAAGCTTTTTTGTGTACATTGGGAACAGCGTCATCGATATTTCGACGAAGAAGTCCCTCATTACATACGTAGCGGACCCGGCTGCTTTTGGAAGCCGTTGGAGATCAGTGTTGTAGGATTGTGAGTGTATACTGAGCCTCTACGACCGACGGGTTGGGCGTCCAAGTTGCCTCCGTCGAGGGCCAATGCAAAGCACGTGCGGTGAGGCGCAAATGGAGTGTTACAGTCCGCTTTGTTGCACTAATCTGCTGAACGGCCTAAACCGGGTGCAGACAGTTTGGTCTGGTATCTGAGGGCGTGCTCAGAGTGCTGCAGGGAGCGTTGTGAACAGCGACTGTGAGGCATATATATCAAAGGAGAGAAAGGGATTTGGCTATCTGCATTTGCCTGAGTCGGCCTGCCACTGTACGCTCTTATTGTAATTGGGCGAGGCAGTATTGTTCTAGCGCGTTGCATGACAGTGGTTTCTAAAGTGGAATTTGCCAGACCAACAAGAACTGTACGAGGTGAGGGCGCCGGTGTGGTCTGGAGGAGTACTGTAAAAGGACTCGCCTGAGCGAACGTTAAGCAAGTAGCTTGACTTGGGAGTTTGCCTTGATCGGATTTGTCAGAATGTTGATTTTCGAGAGACAACAGCCGGTGAGTGTATGATGAATGCTCTGCCGGTGTGTAATTCTCACAGTAGAGCTGCCGTAGCACTTTCATGCAATAGACTAAGCCACAAAACGGTCCAGTGTGTTTTGCGCATTTCTTATGTTGGAGCCATTTCACCTCTCGTAGGCCTTCCAACCCATGGCACAATCTAAATGCGTTCTAGCTTGTTCAGCTGCTTCTAGATGTCTTTGGCAGGCGGCTTGGCGGTACCATGAATTGCCGGCAGCATCCTTATACAGAGCTTGTTGGAGTTCACGCTACTAAAAGAACTTGGTATTTACGTTTTGTAAACATGTTGCGATGCTTGTTGTGAATGCGTCTTTGTTGTAACCACGTGCTTTTCGGCCCAGGACGTATGCACGTAGTGTGGTCCCATAGTTGTGCAGGTGCGCAGGGGGCTGAGGGAACACTGTGAGCAGCGGCTTGGAGAAGTGCGGAGGCTATGTACCCTCAACGGACCATTGTGCACGAGGATGGTGAGCTGCTTTCAGTAAGGGGGGCAAATAAACTGTACGTTTGGATGTGGACGCGTCAGTAAAAGAAGGCTAGGCCGGAAGCAGAAGCGAGAAATCCTCTCGCCTCGACAGCACGCCTCTGTTGTATTCCTTAGGGCGAGGGTTTGTGGAGCCCATATCTGCATATTTATAACAAGTCCTGCCAATACATGCTGTTTCAAGGATATGGGAAGCTAGTAGTTGGGTAAAGCGGTACTTTTTATGACATTCAAAAGTGGGTTTCCCAAGACCCAGACAGAAGGGGCACGAGGTCTGGACACCTGTGGGCTCCGGACAGCTGCCATGAATGGACCTGCCTACGCGAACCTGCAACAAGTAGTTTAGTGCGAAGGTTCAGTGCGCTATGGCCAGTCGAAATCTTTGGTTCTCGACTAAATACGGTTGCCCCGTGCATCATTGATGTTCCGGAGGCCTGCGCTTCCCGCTACTAAGGTTTATTAGCGCGTGCATCAATGCCGCGTGGGGGAAGGTTATGTCTTCTGCGCGTCCTTGCAGGTTCTATTGATTTCAGAGCATTTTGGATGTTGTAGATGGTTGAACAAGTAGCGAGGCTAGTTCGTCATTTTGCGGAAGCAGCTGTTTCATGCTGACTGAGGGAATCCGCGCAGGCGAATTTTGCGGTCATGTACATTTCTACATCTCACAATGCCTGATGGCAGGCATGAATGTGTGAGTACATGCATGCGAGTTGCTAACATCGCAGTGCGAAAAGGAAGGCGATGTCAGCGTGCTGTAGCCGAGCTACGCTTTGGTGTGCAATGGCTAAGAAGTGCTTCTGTGCTGCGACTTGCGTTTCAGCGAGAAGCTCGCATTTGAAACGATTCCGGTAAATTGGTGACACGGTTTGTAGGCAGCGCAATGCATGGCAAGGGATAAATGTAACTATGCTGTGATTCGAGCCAACTGTCTAGCAGGTTTTATGGCCAGCCCACCTTCGTAGAGTTGGAGCTGCTCGCTGCGCGGCCAATGCGAAATGAACGCACGCTACCCAGGCTGACTGTTCTGCTTCGCTTCGATTGATTATGCAGTTTGGTGTTCGAAGTGTGTGAAATTCGTAGATGTGTCACTTTTTCTATTTCGAACTACTCATGCCGCGGCAGAATGCTTATTGCACCTTCCCATAATCACCAGAGGCAAGAGTTAAAAAACTTACCTTTGTTGACGTTCGTGATGGGCCGTTTTTGGCTTGAAGAGTTTCAATTGCAGTCAGCATCAAGCCTAAGGTTATGTTGCCTGTCCCGGTTGGAAACAGCTCTTCCCGTAGTAAGGAATAAAGGCAGTGTTTGGCAAATAACCGGGCTCCTGCTTTCTTCCGTTTCGTGGGAATGCGCAGTCCGTATGGTAGTGCATGCGTGCCTGGTGTTGGGAGGCCATTGCAAGCTTACCGAACGCTCGCTCTCTTGGTTCGGAAGTATGCAACGTGAAGCAAAGCATCTTGCGTGTGCGGCTATGGATACTGTTACGCTTCAGGCTCTCTGTATGCGCGAAGACATGGATAATTGCCCTGTAGGGAAACGTAGGAGTTCGGTTTGCTTTGTGCAGCGCATCGTGTGGTAGGAGGCAGCAGCAGCTACGCAGTGGTTTGTCCCAAACGCTTAGATGTATGGATGACCCGTTTAGCTGTGTATGA
>NW_013570056.1:0-6157 GCF_000499745.2 Eimeria mitis | reverse complement strand
AGAGCGGTGTTTTGCCCAGGGAGTGTGCCGGCTGACGCAAGTGATCTGGTTTGATAGATACAGTTACGTTCCAGGCTGTCTGGTGGCAGGCATAGGTGTGCATGTGCAGGACTGCATGCAGGTGTAATTGCAGTTTGAGGAGAAGTGGGAGCTAATTTTCCGTTACGTGAGCTCTTACTTGGTTCTTACTCGAGATGGTTGCTTCGGCTTTGCGGTCAGGTTGATTACGTATAAAAGTGTTTGTTTTGTGGAGGGAGAAAACAGGAAAAGGTGAACCGTGCAGACGGCGCGATCGTGACGTCTTGCTGTCTCTGTGGCTCGTGCACGAAAAAAACAAAACTCGGGGGCTAGGCGGGCGTCTCTCCTCTGGTGCGAATAGTTCGGATAAAATGTGTTCCTAGTGGGTGAAAATCACGACTGTGCGACAGCTGGTCTCTCAAGCAAGATTTCCTGTTGCAAATTGTTCCTATGACATTTCCAGAGGCACCAAAGAGGAGCACGGTACAGCGCGTCTCGGTCTACGGCCGTGATATTGCGGATAGTTAGTGGTTCTGAATGTGTGGCCACCGTGGAACTTTCCACGTTGTGTTTGCACATTCACTGGCGCCATTTGGAGAAGGTTTTGTGACCTAACGACCGCGCACTGGTTTGCCCAGGAAGTGTGCCGGCTGAAGCAAATGACCTGGTTGGCCCGATTGTAAATACTGGCATGCTTCAGGCTGTCTGGCGGCAGGCATGGGTGTGTATTTGCATGCGTCCAGACAAGCGTAATTGCAGGCTGAGCAGACGGAGGAGCCTTTTTTTCTGTAGTCTGGCTTTTATCTGGTACCTACTCGAGATGTTTCGGCGTTGGGGTATGCGCGTCCGAGACAGGGACTTTCATGTATAACGGAGTCAGTGAATTGGCGAGGCAGTATACGCGCAACGCAATAAATGCTAAGGCGAACCAGAGATTTTTCAGTGATTTGCGCGAAACGGTTCGAGGCATTGGACGCCAGCCAGGTTACGTGTAATGGTATTTGCTCTGCAGAAAAAAAGTAGCGAAAGGTGTAATGCTGACAGCATGCCCAATACGAATTGAGTGAATACTAGTGGTGCATGCAAAAGAAAATACAAGTAGCGTAGCTCTTCATGTGGCTAACGGGTATCAAAAGAGAAAGCGGAAGCGGTAGTGGAGGCCTGCGTCTTTGATTTAATAGGGCTAGCTATGCTTTCCACTGTTCGGTGTAGGTCCGTTTTGTATATATGCCCCTTGTTTTCGTTCGACATCCACATTGCAAAACGCACCACTCATAGCACTTGAACACTGTGGACAGAGGCCCACCGGGGAGCAAGCCCTTTGTCTGCAAGCACGTAATATTTCCTGTACATTCCCAGCATTTTTGGTCGTCGTTGGGCCTCCAACAGGTAGCGATTCGTCATTTCACCCGGTCCAGTCAGCTGCATTCTCCTGCGGCCGGTACAAAGCTTGGGCATGACTCGCTTGTCGCGGTAAAAATCACCCTTGCCTACGCAATATTTGAGGCAAACCGTGTGGACCTGTATGTGTGAGCATCGTGGCGTTATGCAGTTTTTCTGCGCATGCACATCGCCGTGTTGGTGAACTATTTGCTGGCTCTACGACCGCTGGAGGTTCTTTCCATTGCACATGCCGTCAGAAGCAATCTTTTCGGCTCGACATGGGGACGGTTACTGTTACATTTTAGCTTGTATGAGAGCAGATAAAAGTGCATAGCTGCATGCGTGCATACTGCTGAAGTTGCAGCTTCCTGCGGAAGTTGGTGCTGGTTTTGCATTGAGGGTCTCCGTGTACGTCGGGTCTTCCCAATCCGTTTGCATGACAGATTCTGGCATTACAAACGATAATGGTAAACGGTTAAGGCAGCTAAAATGGAGTGCAATGCGTGCTGGGCAGCAAGTGGGGCTCCCCTGTGATTCTCGATGAATGTCCAGTAATATTTACGGCCAGCCTGTGTATGTGGGCGAGCAGGTGTTCTGTGCATGACAAGAATAGTAACCTGAGAGCCTCAGGTCACGTCAGTACAAAGTTGAATTTGTAAATCATAATGGGCCGTGGGGAAAAGCACGCGGAACCTGTGGCTCCTTGTGTAGCTATCGGGTAATACAAAAGGATGCCGAACAGGTTGCGAAACAGGATGCTTTTGGTTTGGCGAGGTTAAGAATGGTGTTTTGCGTTTGGAGTAGGTACAGCCTGTAAATTTGTCCCTGATGCTCGTTGGAGCTATCCGTCTCACGGCAAAGCATTCTTAGAACTGGACCACCGTAAGCAGAAGCAAACGGAAGGAAAGCCCGCGCTCTGCACGCACGCAATGTCTCTTGTATGTTTCTAATAATATTTCCCTAACGTCTCGAATAATTTCGATAGTTGCTCGTTTTGCAAATACGGCATCTCGAGAATAATAAGAAATCCCTATGCAGCAAGATGAATAGTTGGATTTAGCTCCGCTCTCCGATAGGTGTACGCGCAGTATTTGGAAGACAGCCGGGAAATTTTGTGCAGGACCCTCGCAGACCTCAGAAGTTTGTTTGAAGATGTGTCTAGGGTCGGCGTGACGAAGCCTTTTCTGAGTTCATATCGCGTGCTCCTTCTTTCATTCAGTATGCCTTGGGAAGTAAGCTTCCTGCTGGGCTCTGTTATTTGTACTCTTACGTTTCAGCTTGTATGAGAGCAGCCTTGGGCGTGTATGTGCATGCGTGCGCACTGGCGTGATTGGCATGTGATGAGAAATAGAATTTATTATCAATTTAAATGCAAGCCTCTTCGGTATATATTCGAGACGTGTGCCTCGGCGCCAGGATGTGCCTTGGCAAATCCGAGTGTCGCACTACAGCGATATCTGTGAATTGGTGAGGCGGACTGCTTGCAGCACGACGCGCGGCGACAAACAGAAGATACAAAGCAGCTGTTAGATGTATGGATGACCCGTTTAGCTGTGTATGGTGGACGTTGCTCTGTAACTGATAGGAACATCGAAGGGCAAGCCGCGGCCGGCGGCGCGACCAAGACGCCTTCTGTACATCCCTTAGGCGCTTGCGCGGAAGAAAGCAGAACTGATGGAGCAGATGGATGCTTCGGATCTGGCAGAATTGGTAGCGCTGCTTTGTATTCAAAGTAGGTTAAATCCCTGCACATTTCAGTGGCGTGCTTTCGAGCTAGCCATGTGGCGGCAAGGTGTTTGTAGCACCGTTCCGTTATTATCGAAGGCTAGATTGATAGAGCGCACTTTGGTCCACGTTCGGGGTAGACGTTCTTTGTTTTTGACCCGCATGTCCTATTCTCGTTTGTCGTGTTGAATACAGCTACTGGACAAGGACGAAAAGTGCAGCCACTTGTATCCTGCTGTTGGCATTCTGCTTGGACTTGGTTCGCTTGCCCTGGCTGTAGTGAGCTCCGTCTGCGGATAGGAGCATAAACAGTATTTGGAAAATTCCTGGGAACCTCAATATGTGAGCATCGCGGGGTTCGGCAGTCTGTGCGGACGCGTGTAGGTCCGCGCTGTGAACAAACCAATTTCATGTGCACGACAGAGCGGTGTTTTGCCCAGGGAGTGTGCCGGCTGACGCAAGTGATCTGGTTTGATAGATACAGTTACGTTTCAGGCTGTCTGGTGGCAGGTATAGGTGTGTATGTGCATGCGTGCATGCAAGTGTAGTTGTAGTTTGAGGAGAACTGGGAGCTTGTTTTGCGTTACGCGAGCTCTTACTTGGTTCTTACGCGAAATGGCTGTTTCGTCGTTGCAGTGTGCGTCTGCGAGGCACAGCGTCTCATGGCAAACCGTGTCAATGAATTGGCGAGGCAGTATACGTGCAGCGGAATGACTGGCAAGAGGAAGCCGCTCGTTTGCCGTGATTTTTGTCGAAGTGAAGGGGGATTTGCAGTCAGCTTGATTACGTATAAGGGCGTTCGTTTTGTGGAAGAAAGGAACAGAGGTGAGCTGTAGCTCTTAGGGGGACCAACACGAATTGTCTAAACACCAGTTGAACTTGCACAAGGTATTGCAAATAGCACCGCTCGTCGTGTGGATCTCAGGAATCACACGAGAGGCTGTTCCCTATTCGGTGGAGGTCCAGGCTATTAGTCTGTCCCTCACGGACACGTTCGGCACATCAAGGCAAAATATATAGGGCAAGCCAACATACTAAGCATAGGTAAACGGCAGAACAGGGCTCAGTCTGCATGCATGTAATCTTTCCTGTACGCCCCGAGCATGTTTTTCCGACAAGCAGCGATTCTGCAGGAAGACCAGTGCAGCCAACTGCATTCTCCTGCAGGTGGTGAAAAGCTTGGGCATGACTCGCTTGCCACCGCTAAAACCGGCCATGTATGCCGAATGGCGTATACGCAGTATTTGGAGGGAACATTGTAGGCCTGTATGTGTGAGCGTCGTGTCGTTGTGCATTTTTTCTGCGCATGCACACCGCCGTGTTGGTGAACTATTTGCTGGCTCTACGACCGCTGAAGGTTCTTTCCATTGCACATGCCGTCAGAAGCAATCTTTTCGGCTCGACATGGGGACGGGCACTGTTACATTTTAGCTTGTATGGAAGCAGATAAAAGTGCATAGCTGCATGCGTGCATACTGCTGAAGTTGCAGCTTCCTGCGGAAGTTGGTGCTGGTTTTGCACTAAGGGTCTCCGTGTATTTCGGGTCTGCGAAATGCGCTTGCATGACAGATTCTGGCATTACAAACGATACTGGTGAACGGTTTATGCAGCTGATGTGGAGCGCAATGGGCGGTGGGCAGCAAGTGGGACTCCCCTGTGATTCTCGATGAACGTCCAGTAATATTTACGGCCAGCCTGTGTATGTGGGAGAGCAGGTATTCTGCAAAGGAAGAGAATAGCAAAGGGCAAGCGTCTGGCGACGTCGGAACCAACATGAATTCTTTAAATATTAGTGGCGCCTGCTCGAAACCACCCGGCACCCATATGTCACTGTGTAGCTACTGGGGGACACAAAGAGGTGTGGAACCTGCGGGGCGGGCGAATATTTCGGCTTTAGCGATATCACTTCAGCTGTCCCTTGTGTGAACTAGATGCAACTTATGAGTGCGCCACTGACTCGTATCCGAGCTCGGCTTCTCACGGCAAGTTATTCATACCATTCGAGCATAGAAGGCGAAGGACGACGACCGCGAAACCTCAGACTGAAGACACAAGATCCTTGATGAACGCCCCCAATACTTTTGGTTATCGGCGATCTGACGAGAAGAAGCCGATGCAGCTGGCTCATTCAGCTACAAGCTCTTGATGTTGGCACTGGACTCTACTGCTTGCCTTTGTTGAAAGTAGATTCGTCTGTCTATGGGCCTATATACAGCATTTCGCAGGGAACTAGCTCACGTAAATGCAATAGGATCGTCGGGTTATGCAGTTTCTCTGCACGCGCCAATAGAGTGTTTAATGGCTTTACAATACTTTGCTGTTTTGCCCACTACATACACCGTCAAATATGGACATTTCTGCTTGCGACACGTATGGGTACTGCCCCGCTTCAGCTTGTATGGGGGCAGAGATACGTCCACATGAGCTATATGAGCATGCATTAATAAGCATGGAGTTAAAGTGTGATAGTATTTGGAGTCCCTTTTGTTTTAACCGCGTTCCTCTTGGGTGTCTACTGGCTTCACGCGCCCCAGCGGTGCAGCATGCGTCTGCGAGGCATAGTCTGGCGTTACACACAATATCGGCGAATTGGTGAGGCAGCATATTTGCAGGGCAGTGGTAGGAGGCAACTGAATATACGGGGTCATTCGTGCTGAACGTCTAGTAATATCCATGACCAACCCATTTGAGGATGATGGCTGTTATTCTGCCGGCGGGAGTAGCGAAGCGCGAACCTCGGGCGACATCGAGGCCAACACGAATTCTGTAAATAATCATAACGCTCGCTCAAAACCACCTCCAACCCATAGATCAGCATGCAGCGATGGGGAAGCCCAAAAGAAAAAGTGAAGCCAGTAGTGCGCACGAGCGCTTTTTGGCTCGGCGATGTTTTTTATAGATACTGTAGGTAGTTGCATCTTATGTGTGCCGCACTGATTCGTGTCCGAGCTAGGCATCTCGCGGCAAAGTGCTCATAGCAGTCGGCCACAGTTGGCTGAAGAAAACGCGACGCGAGCCCTCATGCTGCAGA
>NW_013570055.1:8978-9280 GCF_000499745.2 Eimeria mitis | reverse complement strand
GAAAAAAATAAATAAAATGCATCAACAAGCAGAAACAAACGACAAAGAAAAGAAAGTCAACGATATCTAAGCATACACCGCCAACACACGAAAGATAAAAAAACTGAAGAAGATGAATTCACCCAGCAGCAGCAGCAGCAGCAGCAGAGCATCACTATCATCATCACTATAAGCAGCAAGAACAGCAGCATCAACAGCAGCACATCCTCCAATAAAAACAAAAATAAAAATAAAAAAATAATAATATTTTATTATTATTTCTATTCTCACCAGGAGTCATCTGATAGATCTCTTGAGTCTGA
>NW_013570055.1:6463-8878 GCF_000499745.2 Eimeria mitis | reverse complement strand
GCAACAGCAGCACATCCTCCAATAAAAACAAAAATAAAAATAAAAAATAATAATATTTTATTATTATTTCTATTCTCACCAGGAGTCATCTGATAGATCTCTTGAGTCTGAGTGCAGCAGCTTGAGCTGCTGCGTCTGCGCCACCTCGACCCCCTCCAGCAGCTGGGTCACCTGCTGCGACAGCGGCCGCCGCTGGTACGGCAGCCGCACCTCCATAAAACGAAAGCCCCCGCTCTCGGGGGCCCCCCCTCTTGGGGGCCCCCTCAGGGGCCCCCTTTGGGGCCCCTGGGCTGGGCTACCACCCATGCTCGCACTGTCGCTGCTACGCGGGGAACAACCCTCACCTGGCACCACCCTGCTGCCGCTGCCACTGCCACTGCTGCTGCTGCCACTGCCACTGCCACTGCTGCTGCTGCTGCTGCTGCTGCTGCTGCGACGCGGGAACAGGTGCAAGGCGGAGAGGTAGGGGACGTAGACAACATAGATGGGCCTCCGCTCCTCGTCCAGCAGCGGGACCTCCAGGCCGAAGATGCTGGGGTCATCGAAGGAGAGCCACAGGTCGCTCAGGCGGAAACTCAGAGAGCCCTCGCGGCTTAGCTTCTTGTCGCTGTCGCTTGATACAGATCCTGCTGCTGCTGCTGCCGCTGCTGCTGCTGTTGCTGCTGTTGCTGCTGTTGCTGCTGCTGCTGGGGGGGATGTTGCTGCGGATGCTTCTGCTGCTGCTGGTGTTGAGGCTGCTGCAGATGCATCATCCGCGCAGCCTGACTCTGCTTGCATCGAACCCGAATCCCTGCTGGCGCTGCTGCCGCTGGCGTTGTTGCTGTTGCTGCTGCTGTTGCTACTGCTGCTGCTGCCGCTGTCACTGCTGCTGCTGCTGCCACCATCGCTGCTGTTGCTGCTGCTGCTGTTGGCGCTCCTGCTGCTGCACAGAGAGCTGCCCGACTGTAGAGACACCTGAACTGCCGGCGTCGTCGCCACCAGGAAGGACTTGAGATTGAATGCACCCCGAGACAAGCAGCTGCTGCGGTTTCTGTTGCTGCTGCTGCTGCTGTTGCTGCTGCTGTTGCTGTTGCTGTTGCTGCTGCTGGGGCTGCTGCTGCTGTCTCCTGAGCGGATCCTCCAGGTGACACGCAAACGGCCGCCGCCCCCATCCTCCTCTCCGCTGCTCCCATTGCCACTGAGGCCCGCAGACGGCAGCAAGGCGTCAGCTGCTTCTGCTGCTGCAACTGCTGCTGCTGTTGCTGCTGTTGCTGCTGAGGAACTCAAAACCAGCGGCCCCGCGGCGCCGCGACCTCGCGGCTCGCCAGCAGCAGCAGCAGCAGCAGCAGCAGCAGGGGACCCTCGTCCATACAAATTCTTCCGTTGCTGCGTCCGCTCACGAGCAGCAGCTGGCACAGCTGTCGAGTCCGCTGCGGCAGATCCTCCCTGCGCTGCTGTTGCTGCTGCTGCTGCTGCTGCTGCGCCTGCTGCTGCAGGAGAGGCTTGAGCAGATGCCGCTGCTGCTGCCTGANTGCTGCTGCTGCTGCTGCTGCGCCTGCTGCTGCAGGAGAGGCTTGAGCAGATGCCGCTGCTGCTGCCTGAGGCGAGAGGGGGTACTGGCAGTGGGTGGCGAGGTCGCTGAAGCAGCGGCCCCGCGTGAGCCCTCTGCCTCCCTCTCCGTCTGCTGCTGAGCAGCACGGCGTCCCCGCAAAAGGTCTTGCAGCAGCAGCAGCAGCAGCAGCAGTAGAGGGAGTAGCCGTTGCTGCTGTTTCTTTGCGGGGCGGCAGCTGCTGCTGCTGCTCTGAACGGGCCCAGGCGCCGCTGCTGCTGCTGCTGCTGCGGGCCCCACCCCCCTCCTGTATACCAGCAGCGGCGGCGTCGTCTCTGCTGTCTATGCTGCTTCGCTCCGATGAAATACTGCCCCCGCTGCCTTGCTGCTGCAGCTGCAGCTGCTGCTGCCCTTCCTCCTGTTGTTCCTGCTGCTGCTGCTGCTGCTCTTGCTGCTCTTCTGCAGCACGGCCATCTCCCCTTTGCTGCGTATTCGGTGTTGTTGCCGCAACGCCGCCTGGACTGCGATCTGCTGCACTCCTGCTGCTGCTGCTGCTGCTGCTGCTGCTGCCGCTGCTGCTGCCTTCTTCTGACGAGGCCCCTGGAGAGGCCCCGGCCCCATCCACGTGCCGCCGGGCCCCAGCGTTGCTCATGTATGGCGAGGATGCGCCGTAAGCCCCATAGAGCAGCTGCTGGTGTTGCTGCTGCAGTTGCTGCTGCAGCAGCTGCTGCTGCTGGTAGTAGTGGCGGTGATGAGGGTGCTGGCTTGGGGGCGAAGGGATCCGCTGTGCTTCTATGCTGCTCAGGTGCAGCTCCTGCAGCCCGCGGAGGCGGCGCCCATCTCCATGGGGCCCTGAAGCTCTTCTACTCTGCTGCTGCTGCTGTTGC
>NW_013570055.1:3347-6363 GCF_000499745.2 Eimeria mitis | reverse complement strand
GGTAGTAGTGGCGGTGATGAGGGTGCTGGCTTGGGGGCGAAGGGATCCGCTGTGCTTCTATGCTGCTCAGATGCAGCTCCTGCAGCCCACGTAGGCGGCGCCCATCCCCATGGGGCCCTGAAGCTCTTCTACTCTGCTGCTGCTGCTGTTGCTGCTGCTGCTGCTGCTGCTGACTCGCGTATAGAAAATGCGAATGCCACGCGCCCAGAGCCCCAGTAGCAGCCATATACTGTTCATACGCTTGTTGCTGCTGCTGCTGCTGCTGCTGCAGCGCGCTGTGGCTCCTGAACTCTGCATCTCTCTCGCTGCGCCGGTGGTTCCGCCCGCGGTCCCACCTAGGGTACCCGAAGGCTGCGAAGTCTGCTGCTGCTGCTGCTGCTGCTGCTGCTGCTGCTGCTGCTGCGTTCTCCCCAGAGGCCGGAACAGAGCCGCGCTGGCCCCACGCCGCCGCAGCTGCTGCAACATCTGCTGGGCTCCACTGCTCTGCCCCCCCCTGCTGCTGCAGCTGCTGCAGCTGCTGCAGCTGCTGCAGCTGCTCCTGATGCTCCCTCATATACCCCGGGACGCACGGCGTCAGGCCCACCCCGGGCACCCACACCATGAAGGGAGGCCCGCCCCACTGCTGCTGCTGCTGCTGCTGTTGCTGCTGCTGCTGCTGCCCGCCGCTCCCCCGGTGCCAGCGGCCCTGCTGCTGCTGCTGATGCTGCGGACTGCGCCTCTCCTCACCAGCTGCAGGGTACTGCATCGTCTGCTGCTCTGCTGCAGCAGCAGCTTGCTGCTGCAGCTGCAGCAACTGCTGCTGATACAGCATAAAGCCAGCAGGCTGCGACACCGGCAGCCAGCCAGCCCCTGAAGGCACCATACCGGGGACGTAGTTCATCGGGCTCTGCGGGTCTGCTGCTGCTGCTGCTGCTGCTGCTGCTGCTTGCTGATGCAGCTGCAGCAGCATACGGGGATGGAAGAGATGGGGGTACAGATGCGGAGCAGCGGCGGGGTGTGGCAGCTGCTGCTGCTGCGCGTAGGAGCCTGCATACCACTGTTGCTGCTGTTCATCTTGCTCCTGCTCCTGCTCCTGCTCCTGCTGCTGCTGCTGCTGCTGCTGCTGCTCTCGCTGCCCATACGCGCGGCGGCTCCCATTCTGTGGGGTCCCTGGAGTAGGCGGAGAGGGGGTTGTTCGCCTCTCTCGTTCGCCTGTGTCTTCACTTTGCCGCTGCTGCTGCTGCTGCTGCTGCCGCTGCTGCTGCTGCTCCTGCTCGCCTTCTCCGTCGCTGTTCTTGGTGCGCCCTTGCCGCTGCTGCTGCTGCTGTTGCTGCTGTTCATCTTGTTCCGGATGCTCCTTCTGCTGCCCCGCCTGCTGTTTATCGTGCTGCTGCTCCTCCTGCTGTTGTTCCTCCCGTTTCTGCTGCTCCTGTTGCTGCTGCTGTTGCTGCTGCTGCTTCTGCTCTTCCGTGTTTCCGGGAAGTGTCTCTGCGGAGTCTGTCTTCCCTGTGCACGCTTCAGGCTGCTGTTGCTGTTCATCTTGCTGCTGCTGCTGCTGCTGCTGCTGTTGCTGCTGCTGCTGTTGCTGCAGGTCCGGGCTTCTGTTTCTGCGGATGCTGGGGGATTTGGAGGACTCACTACGGGCGCCTGTTTCTGCCTTTTCAGTGTCTCCTTCAGCTTGCACCTGTCGTTCCTGCTGCTGCTGCTGCTGCTGTTGCTGCTGTTGCTGCTGCTGCTGCTGCTGCGAGTGCGCAGGGGAGTCTGGCAGCCCCTCCGAGTTGCTGTGTACAGCTGCGCGGTATCTGCTGCTGCTGGGGGTGAAGACAGCCGCCTCTCTCCTCATTTCTGTTCTGACTGCTGCAGGGGCTGATCGCGCTGTAAAGCCATCCGCGCCAGCAGCAGCAGCAGCAGCAGCAGCAGCAGCAGCAGAAGCAGCAGCAGGAGGTGCAGCTGCTAGAGATTCCGAGACCCGCTCAGGAGACAGATGCGGCCGCTGCTGCCCCGGGCCTCCCCTGTGGCCCTGCTGATGCCCAAAGGCATTCGCACCCCTGCGGCCACTGCGCTGCTGCTGCTGCTGCTGCTGCTGCCGCTGCTGCAGGTCTTGTTCGTGGGCTTGTGTGCGCAAGTACTCCTGCTGCTGCTGCTGCAGCAGCGGCAGGTCCCCGTGCATGTGTACGAAGGCAGGGTGTAGCATCCAATAGGGGAGAAACGGCGGAAACCCCAAAAGACCTGTTGCTGCTGCTGCTGCTGCTGCTGCTGCTGCTGCGTCTTCTGAGCCCCTCGGCAGCTGGCCTGTCATGCGAAGCTGCTGCTGCTGGTAGTAGTGCAGTTGCTGCAAATAAAAGTGGTGCTGCATCTGGCGGTGAGCAGCAGCAGCAGCAGCTGCTGCTGCTGCTGCATGCTGACTGTTCTCGTAGCCCCCCTCAGGGGTACCCGATGCTGCTGCTGCTGCACCCAGCGGCCTCTGCTGCTCGGAGTCCTGCTGCTGCTGCTGGTGCTGCTGCTGCCATTGGTGTCTGCGCAGCACTTCTTGCTGCTGCTGCTGCCAGTAGGGGTGCTGCCAGGGCTGCTGCTGCCACAGCTGCTGCTGCCACAGCTGCTGCTGCTGCCGCCACTGCCGCTGCTGCGCCGGGTTCTCAGCTGCTGCATGCGGCATATGAGGCCAGTAGTAGCCTGCGGGGTGTATGTACGCTGGATCCCTGTGGGCCTCTGGGGGGCCCCCTTCTGCTGTCTCGGGGCCCTCTTCGCTTCCCTCTTGCTGCTCCTCAAGCTGCTGCTGTTGCTGCTGCTGTTGCTGCTGCTGCTGCTGCTGCTGCTGCCGCTCCTGACCGGGTTTGTCTCTGAGGCGCTGCAGCACCGCCTTGGGCGCTCCGTCGCCGGGAACTTCATCGTCATCCTCCTCCTCCTCCTGCTGCTGCTGCTGCTGCCGCCTGCTGCCTCTGTGCAGCAGCTCTCCAGTGGAGGCCCTACGAACTCGCGTTGCTGCTGCTGTTGCTGTTGCTTTTGCTGCTGTTGCTGCTGCTGCTGCTGCTGCAGA
>NW_013570055.1:1819-2020 GCF_000499745.2 Eimeria mitis | reverse complement strand
GCGCCCCCACCACCAAACCCAAAAACACCTTCAGGCTAGGAGCCACTCTTGCTGCACAGAGAGCAGCAGCAGCATCAGCAGCAGCAGCAGCAGCAGCAGCAGCAGCAGGAGCTGCTGCTGCTGCATCAGAATTTCCTGATGCAGGACCCGCTTCTGTACATTTAAATTCAGGAGCAGGACCTGATGCTGCTGCTGCTGCTA
>NW_013570055.1:1608-1719 GCF_000499745.2 Eimeria mitis | reverse complement strand
ACCACCAAACCCAAAAACACCTTCAGGCTAGGAGCCACTCTTGCTGCACAGAGAGCAGCAGCTGCATCAGCAGCAGCAGCAGCAGCAGCAGCAGGAGCTGCTGCTGCTGCT
>NW_013570055.1:371-1508 GCF_000499745.2 Eimeria mitis | reverse complement strand
ACCACCAAACCCAAAAACACCTTCAGGCTAGGAGCCACTCTTGCTGCACAGAGAGCAGCAGCTGCATCAGAATTTCCTGATGCAGGACCCGCTTCTGTACATTTAAATTCAGGAACAGGACCTGTTGCTGCTGCTGCTGCTACTGCTGCTGCTGCTGCTGCTGTTGCTGCTGCTGCTGCTGCTTCCTCTGGGTCTGCGTGGCAACGCATGCGATACTCTACAATAGGCAGCAGCAGCAAGCAGCAGAGCAGCTCCCTGCAGCAGCCGCTGCAGTCTATACGCGCAAATACCGTCCCGCAGGGACTAGCAAGGGCCCACGAGGTGCAGCAGCAACAACTGCTGCTGCTGTCGCTGCTGCAGCTGCTGCTGCCGCTGCCGCTGCTGCTACTCCCCTCACCGCTGCTGCTCGATTCAATTACCCTCTTCTCAAGCTCTCCGCCTCCTCCAGAGCCGCGCCTCGTGCTGCAGCTGCCGCAACTGCAGCTACAGTGTTCTGCTGCTGCTGCTGCTGCAGCTGCTGCTGCTGCTGCACGCACAGTTAGCGGTAACACAGCAACGGGTTGACTCTCGTCAGAGGAAGACCTCCTGGCCTGCAGCAGCAGCAGAGTGCTTCTGCTGCTGCTGCTGCTGCTGCTGCTGCTGCTTTGACTCGTAGATGCCGTTTTATCTACTGTTGCTGCCAAGGCTGCTGCATCACTGACACCGCCTGCGGTCTGACCCCCAGCAGCAGCAGCAGCAGCAGCAGCAGCAGGCAGCAACGCACCCGTGCCCTGTTCGTTTGAAAACCGCAGCAGCAGCAGCTGCGCCGGCACGCCATCTCGCAGCAGGCGCTGCAGATTGCAGCGCATAGACTGCAGCGGATTGCTGCACTGTTGCTGCTGCTGCTGCTGCTGCTGCTGCTGGCGTGTCGGGGCGTTAGCAGCGGCTTCTGCTGCTGCTGCGCCCACTGCTGCTGAGCTCGGAAGCGCTGGCAACGTCTCCTCACCAGGAGGAGTCCCTCCAGCAGCAGCAGCAGCAGCAGCAGCAGCCGCTGCTGCTGCTGCTGCTACTACTACTGCTGCCTCTCGGCCAGGGGCCTGAGGCCCCAGGCCTGGAGAGTTGAAGGGCGAGGCCCAGACACTGCTGCTGTTGCTGGTG
>NW_013570055.1:0-271 GCF_000499745.2 Eimeria mitis | reverse complement strand
CTGCTGCTGCTACTACTACTGCTGCCTCTCGGCCAGGGGCCTGAGGCCCCAGGCCTGGAGAGTTGAAGGGGGAGGCCCAGACACTGCTGCTGTTGCTGGTTGTGCGGCTGCTGCTGCTGCTGCACTCAGCGCAGCAGCAGCTGCTGCCAACGATCTGCTGCAGTGTCTGTACGGCGTCTTCGCAGTCAACACAGACAGTGCTGCAGTGGGTCAGGCGGCCCCAGGGAGCAGCAGCATCAGCACGAACAGCAGCAGCAGCAGCAGCAGCAGC
>NW_013570054.1:6894-8840 GCF_000499745.2 Eimeria mitis | reverse complement strand
TCAGGCACCAGCGACGGTGCTCGTGTTTGTGTATATACAGGAGGGTTTAGGGTTTAGGGTTTAGGGTTTAGGGTTTAGTAAACCCGTATAAATATTTAAATTTAATTAAAAATTAATAAATTAATTTATATAAAATAATAAATAAAAGAAAATAATAACCAGCAACACCTAAACCCTAAACCCTAAACCCTAAACCCTAAACCCTAAACCCTAAACCCCAGCAGCGCGAGCTGCCTATACACCCCAGCGCAATACAAAACACGAAACCCTAAAAATGAATATTTATAAAAAATATAATTTAATATGTAAATTTAAAAAAATAAAATTATATAATACATACAAAACCCTAAACCCTAAACCCTAAACCCTAAACCCTACACCCCGCAGGGTCACTCATAAACTCTGGTCCAGCCCCCGCGAGCCCTAAACCCTAAACCCTAAACCCTAAACCCTAAACCCTAAACCCTAAACTCTAAGTTAAGCCATAAGCCCTGTGTTTTAAACCCTAAACCCTAAACCCTAAAAAGTGTACATTGAAGCTGTCTTTTTTTTTTTTTTTTTCCTACACTAAACCCCCAAACCCTAAACCCTAAACCCTAAACCCTAAACCCTCGGCCAATGATAGCCAACTACAAATGGAGAGTTCTCCCAGACAGAGAGAAACTAGAGAAGCAGCGGCTCAAAGAAAGAAGAGAAAAATTTATACGTATAGAGTCTATGCAGCTAGCCGCAGACCCCAGTAAACCCTAAACCCTCATAAACCCTAAACCCTAATAAACCCTAAACCCTAATAAACCCTAAACCCTAAACCCTAAACCCTGAGGGTTTGGTGGCGTTGTTGTGGGCCTTCTTGCTTCATAAACCCTAAAACCAAAACCCTTAACCAGAACATAGTTTTCAGGGTTTACCCTGTAAACCCTAAACCCTAAACCCTAAACCCTAAACCCTAAACCCTAATTTTTTCTGCTGCAGATGCTCAGATGTTTCCCCCGAAGCAAAACGATAAAAGTTTAGCTGAAGAAGAAAGACAACAGAGACAACAAGCCCGCCATACATTTCAAGCCGCTCGCTGGCAAGCACAGCTAGCCATGCAGCTAGCTACACAGCTAGCTATACAGCTAGCTACACAGCTAGCTATGCAGCTAGCCATGCAGCTAGCTATACAGCTAGCTACACAGCTAGCTATACAGCTAGCTATAAAGCTACTTATGTAGCTAGCTACACAGCTAGCTATGTAGCTAGCCATGCAGCTAGCTATACAGCTAGCTATACAGCTAGCTACACAGATAGCTACACAGCTAGCTATGTAGCTAGCCATGCAGCTAGCCATACAGCTAGCTATACAGCTAGCTATACAGCTAGCCAAACAGCTAGATATGCAGCTAGCTATAAAGCTACTTATACAGCTAGCTATGTAGCTAGTCATGCAGCTAGCTACACAGCTAGCTATACAGCTTGCTATACAGCTAGCTACACAGCTAGCTATAAAGCTACTTATACAGCTAGCTATACAGCTAGCTACACAGCTAGCTATGCAGCTAGATATACAGCTAGCTATACAGATATCCATACAGCTAGCCATACAGCTAGCCAAAGGCCGCAGCGCTCCTCGCGCAGCTAGCCACGCAGCCACGTTGCAGGGGACACCTCGCTAGCTAGCTAGCTAGCTAGCCAGTTAGCTAGCTAGCTAGCTAGCTGCTTAGTTAGTTGGCTAGCTAGCTAGCTAGCTAGGAAGCAGCTGGATTCCTGTAGTTGTCTAGCTGAGATACCAGACACGTGTGTACTTGCAACGAAGAAAATAAGGGTTTAGGGTTTAGGGTTTAGGGTTTAGGGTTTAGGGTTTGTGGCTGAACGCAGCAAGAAGATGATGGAGAGGGAGCAGCAGAGGGAGCAGCAGAGACTGCAGGAGGAACAGGCGAGTCTGCCGCAGCTAGCCACAGCTAGCT
>NW_013570054.1:6007-6837 GCF_000499745.2 Eimeria mitis | reverse complement strand
AGCTAGCTAGGGCGGTTGAGGCCCTGAAGAAAGCTCTGAGGGTTTGAGAGGACCACCAGCAGCTCTCCCCCCCCTGCAACCAAAACCCTAAACCCTAAACCCTAAACCCTAAACCCTAAGTTTTTTCTAGGGTTTAGAGTTTAGGGTTTAGGGTTTAGGGCATCAGTGTATAACTAGGGTTTGCCCGCAGAGACAACAACGAAGAATCGAAGCACACAGACTGCAGCCACCCAGGTCCCCTAAACCCTAAACCCTAAACCCTAAACCCTAAACCCTTATTGTGGAATCTAAACCCTAGCGATAAACGTAAACCTTAAACCCTAAACCCTAAACCCTTGCTGCGAACTCTTAACCGCTGAGACACAAACCCTAAACCCTAAACCCTAAACCCTAAGCTTTGGACTCGTGCAACTGCAGCAACGAGGAACCCTAAACCCTAGGGTTTACGGCCCCCCACCCCTAAACCCTAAACCCTAAACCCTAAACCCTAAACCCTAAACCCTAATTCTTGTGGTTGCAGCTATCCTTGGGACCTCATCTCTGGCGCCTCCATCGACTGCGAGAGAACAAAGAAGATAGCTGAGGCTGCGAGAGAGAAAGCAGTACTAAACCCTAAACCCTAAACCCTAAACCCCAAACCCTAAACCCTAAAACCTAAACCCTAAACCCTAATGTGGTTCTCTCTCTTGAGGGTTTGCAGCGCCTCCAACAAAGCCGCTATGCCTCTCGCCGACGAGACTTTGATATTCTTACAGGCAAGCCCTAAACCCTAAACCCTAAACCCTAAACCCTAGACCCTAAACCCTAAACCCTAAACCCTAAACCCTAGA
>NW_013570054.1:2408-4908 GCF_000499745.2 Eimeria mitis | reverse complement strand
TGCCGCTGCTGCTGCTGTTGCTGCTCCTTCCGGTGCTGTTGCGTTTGGTGCTGCTGCTGCTGTTGCTGTTGCTGTTGCTGCTGCTGCTGCTGCTGTTTCTGGTTCTCCTTTTGCTGCTTCTATCGCGTTTTCCCCAGGCGCATCTGCTGCTGCTGCTGTTGCTGTTTCTGCTTCTGTTCCTGCTGCCTCTGCTGCTCTTGCTGCTGCTGCTGCTGCTGCTGTTGCTGCTGCTGCTGCTGCTGCTGCTGCAGTCTGTCCTGTATATAAGGATTTAAAGGGGGAGCGAGGGGGCCCCCCAAAGACATAGCCAACCTCAAGGGGCAGCAGCTCAGAAACCCTGCTGCCGCTGCTGCTGCTGCTGCTGCTGCTGCTGCTGCTGCTGCTGGTAAAGTTGTTGCTGTTGCTGTTGCTGTTGCTGCTGCTGTTGTTAGAGGTGTAGTTGCTGCTGGTGCTGCTGCGTGCAGCACCCAGAACGATGCAATTCGGTTGTTTTTGCTGCTGCTGCTGTTGCTGCTGTTGCTGCTGCTGCTGCTGTTGCTGCTGCTGCTGCTGTTGTTGCTGCTGCTGTTGCTGCTGCTGCTGCTGCTGCTGCTGCTGCTGCAGCCATAGTTTGTCTAGCTGCTGCACCGCCTGCAGCACCGCAGCATTTCCTTGTGCTGCAGTTGAGGGCCGTTGCTGCTGCAGCAGCAGACAGCAGCAGATTGCATGCAGCCAATCAGCAGCAGCAGCTTCAACAGCAGCTGATTTAAACAAACGCGGGAACTGCTGCTGCCGCTGCTGCTGCCGCTGCTGCTGCTGCTGCTGCTGCTGCTGTTGCTGCTGCTGCTGTTGCTGGTGCTGCTGCTGCTGCTGCTGCTGCTGCTGCTGCAGTGAAGGAGGATTGCTGCTCTCGCCAGCAGCTAAATGAGGTGTCTCCTTTGCTGCCTCTTCGTTGTCTCCTGCTGCTGCTGAGACGTTTTGTTGCTGCTGCTGTTGCTGCTGCTGCTGCTGCTGCGGTTGTTGCTGCTGTTGCTGCTGCTGCTGCTGTTGCTGCTGTTGCTGCTGTTGTTGTTGCTGCTGTTGCTGCTGTTGCTGTTCCTGCTGCTGCTGTTGCTCCTCCTCCTCCTCCTGCTGCTGCTGCTTGGGGGTGAGCAGCAAGGAGAAATTTATCTCCTGCTGCTGCTGCTGCTGCTGCTGCTGCTTCTGTTGTTTCTGCTGCTGCGGCTGCTGCTGCTGCAGGTGCTGCGGCAGCAACTGCTGCAGCAGCCGTTGCTGCACCGACCCCACCGCTTCTGCTGTTTGTCTCTGCTGCTGCTGCTTCTCCCCCCCAGTACCCTCCCCAGGGGGCCCCTCCCCAGGGGCCCCCAGAGGGGGGGGACCCCCCAGTAGCCCCTCCTCAGGGCTCCCCCGCGGGGGCCCCCCAAGGGCCTCCTCCTCAGGGGCCCCCCGAGGGGGCCCCCCGAGGGCCTCCTTGGGGGCCCCCCGAGGGGGCCCCCCCAGTACCTCCTCCTTGGGGGCCCCCCGAGGGGGGCCCCCGAGTACTTCCTCCTCAGGGGCCCCCCGAGGGGGCCCCCTGAGTACCTGCTCCTTGGGGGCCCCCCAAGGGGGCCCCCCGGGGGCCTTTCCCTCAGGGGCCCCCAGGGGGGCCCCCACGGGGGCCCCCCGAGGGTCGCCAGCGAAGGGTTCGCTTGGGGGGCCCCCTGTCTTGTGGTCGAGGGGGGCCCCCAGGGGGGCCCCCACCTCCTCTTGATGGTGGGGCCCCCCACCGACTGCTGTTGCTGAAACAGCAGCAGCAGCAGCAACAGCAGCAGCAGCAGGTGAAGCAACAGGAGCAGGGGCAACATCAGCATCAGCACCAGCAGCACCAGAAGCAGCAGCAGCAGAAGCAGCAGCAGCAGGAGCAGCAGCAGCAGCAGCAGGAGCAGCAGGAGCAGCAGCAGCAGGAGCAGCAGCAGCAGGAGCAGCAGCAGGAGCAGGAGCAGCAGCAGCAGCAGCAGCAGGAGCAGCAGCAGCAGCAGCAGGACTGCTGTTGATGATAATATTAATAAAAAGATGGCGTATTAAATAAAGCTGCAGCAGCCGCATGCGACGCCGTTTTGCTGCTGCTGCTGCTGCAGCAGAAACAAAAGCAGAAAGATATCTCACATCAAACCCTGCTGCTGCTGCTGCTGCTGCTGCTGCTGCTGCTGCTGCTTGTGCTGCTAGTGCTGCTGCTGTTGAAGGTCGAGGCGCTGCTGCAGCGGGGGAACAGCCAGAAGCAAGACATGCATCATCAGCTGCAGCAGGTGCTGCTGCAGCAGGTGCTGCTGCAGCACGTGCTGCTGCTGCTAGTGCTGCTGCTGCAGCAGGTGCTGCTGCTGCTGGTGCTGCTGCAGCTGGTGCTGCTTCAGCAGGTGCTGCTGCTGGTGGTGCTGCTGCTGGTGGTGCTGCTGCTGCTGGTGCTGTTGCAGCAGTTGCTGCTGCGTCTGTAGCAGAAGCAACAGCTGCAGCAGCAAGTGTTGCTGCAGCAGCAACATCATCA
>NW_013570053.1:9434-10974 GCF_000499745.2 Eimeria mitis | reverse complement strand
CTCGAAAACCCTAAACCCTCGAAAACCCTAAACCCTCGAAAACCCTAAACCCTCGAAAACCCTAAACCCTATATATATATATACCTTTTTAAACACCGTTTCGTTATTACTATCCTGTAGTTTCTCGAGAGCTGTAGCTCCATCAGCTTGCTCTATTAAAGTAGCGTAAGGGTTTAGGGTTAGTCCCTCTGTCTCCTTTATTTTTCTTCCTGTTCTTAGTATTGCATGCAAAGCCTCAAGGGCTACCATTACTATTTTACTGTCCATACACCGTAATAACTCACATAAAGGAGGAATACAACCCATACGCACCAATGCTTCAACCTAAACACAAAAATATATATATAAATTTTTATTTATTTTATATAAATTAATAAAATAAAAAATAAATAAAATAAATAAATTAATCAATATGTAAATTCCTGGACGGCTCAGCCAACACCGACAGCATTACTAACGGCCCAAAAAAAAACAAAAAAACAAAAACAAATAAAACAAAATAAAATAAATAAACAAAATAAATAAATAAATAAAACAACAAACAAAAAAACAAATAAAATAAATAAAATAAATAAAATAAATAAATAAATACCTGTAGGTGTGAGCCCCCACTAACAGCATTACTAACAGCCCAAGCAAACCAAAAAAACCAAAAAAACACCAAAATAAATAAACTAAATAAACTAAATAAATAAATAAATAAAACAAACAAAACAAACAAAATAAAATAAACAAACAAAACAAACAAAACAAATAAAATAAAATAAAATAAATACCTGTAAGTCTGAGCCCCCACTAACAGCATTACTAACGGCCCAAAGAAACCAAAAAAACACCAAAACAAGCAAAAAACTAAAATAAATAAGATAAATAAATAAAACAAACACACTAAACAAAAAAAAAAAAATAAATAAATAAACAAAAAAACAAAATAAATAAATAAATAAATACCTGTAAGTCTGAGCCCCCACTAACAGCATTACTAACAGCCCAAAAAAACCAAAAAAACCAAAAAAACACCAAAACAAGCAAACAACTAAAATAAACAAACACACAAACAAACAAAACAAACAAAACAAATAAAATAAAATAAAATAAAATAAAATAAAATAAAATAAATAAATACCTGTAAGTCTGAGCCCCCACTAACAGCATTACTAACAGCCCAAGCAAACCAAAAAAACCAAAAAAACCAAAAAAACACAAAAATAAACAAATAAAACAAACAAAATAAACAAAACAAACAAACAAAATAAACAAAACAAACAAAAAAACAAAATAAATAAATAAATAAATACCTGTAAGTCTGAGCCCCCACTAACAGCATTACTAACAGCCCAAAAAAACCAAAAAAACAGAAAAAACACCAAAACAAGCAAACAACTAAAATAAACAAACAAACAAACAAAATAAATAAACAAACAAAACAAACAAAACAAAAAAACAAAACAAACAAAATAAAATAAATACCTGTAGGTCTGAGCCACCACTAACAGCATTACTAACAGCCCAAGCTGCTTCTTTTTTTGTATCAAAATCA
>NW_013570053.1:9024-9334 GCF_000499745.2 Eimeria mitis | reverse complement strand
CCTGTAGGTCTGAGCCACCACTAACAGCATTACTAACAGCCCAAGCTGCTTCTTTTTTTGTATCAAAATCTGCCGTTTCTAATAAATGTATTAAAGCGGGGATCGCTCCCACGTCTATCACCTCCTGTATTTGATCCTTGTTGCCTGTATAAATAAATATAAATAAATAAATAAATAAATAAATATAAATAAATATAAATAAATATAAATAAATAAATAGATATATTTGTTTAGTTTAGTTTAGTTTAGTTTAGTTTAGTTCGTTTATGTATTAAAGCGGGGATCGCTCCCACATCTATCACCTCCTGTG
>NW_013570053.1:8505-8911 GCF_000499745.2 Eimeria mitis | reverse complement strand
TTGTTTTATTGTTTTGGTGGCGTGTAAATACATCTACTTTTTTTGTTTTTGTTTTTCTATTCTTTATAGGTATACATATAAATAAATAAAAATAAATAAAATAAATAAAATAAACAAAAATAAATAAAATAAATAAAATAAATAAAATAAATAAAAATAAAATAAATAAAAATAAAATAATAAAATAAATAAATAAATACCTGCAGTGATATTGGATATGGTCCAGCATAAATAAAAAACATAAAAAAACACAACCAGCACCAAAAAAAACACCAAATTAAAAAAAAAAACAAAATAAAATAAATAAATAAATAAAATAAAATAAAAAAAATAAAATAAATAAAATAAAATAAAATAAATAAATACCTGCAGTGATATTCGACACGCAACCAGCACCAAAAAAAAC
>NW_013570053.1:7252-7490 GCF_000499745.2 Eimeria mitis | reverse complement strand
ACAGGTCAATACCACTTGTGTTTGTCTATCGTCCCCTAAATAAACAAATAAATAAATAAATAAATAAATATATAAATAAATAAATAAATATATAAACAAATAAATAGATTTATTTATTTATTTGTGTTTTTGTTTTTTTTGTTTGAGTGAAAAAGACAAAAAAAAAGCAAAGACAGCACCACAGGTCAATACCACTTGTGTTTGTCTATCGTCCCCTAAATAAACAAATAAATAAATA
>NW_013570053.1:6813-7152 GCF_000499745.2 Eimeria mitis | reverse complement strand
AAATAAAAATAAAATAAATAAATACCTGCAGTTATATTCGATATGGTCCAGCATAAATAAAAAACATAAAGACACGCAACCAGCACCAAAAAAACAGCAAACTAAAAATAAAATAATAAAATAAATAAATAAAATAAATAAATAAAAATAAATAAAATAAATAAAAATAAATAAATAAAATAAATAAATACCTGCAGTGATATTGGATATGGTCCAGCAGGCCTCCTTCTGTACTGTCTTTCTATTTGAGGAAAGCAAAGACAGCAGCTTAGGTAAAGCACCACAGGTCAATACCACTTGTGTTTGTCTATCGTCCCCTAAATAAACAAATAAATAAAT
>NW_013570053.1:5903-6501 GCF_000499745.2 Eimeria mitis | reverse complement strand
CCACCACCAGCAGCAGCATCACCAGCAGCAGCAGCAGCAGTAGCAGCAACAGCACCAGCAACAACAACAACAAAAACAGCAGTAGCAGCAGCAGCAGCAGCACCAGCAACAACAACAACAACAAAAACAGCAGTAGCAGCAGCAGCAGCAGCATCACCAGCAGCAGCAGCAGCAGCAGCAGCAACAGCAGCAGCAGCAACAGCAGCAGCAGCAACAAACCTGTGACGATATTTCCTACAGCTCGAAGTGCTGGCGTCTGCACCAGGGTAGAGTGGTAGCTCAGCAAGTCCACCAAACGTGCACATACACCTGAAATAAATAAATAAATAAATAAATAATATTTATTATATTTATTTATTTATTTATTTATATTTATTTATTTATTTATTTATTTTTAATGAATGCATATTTATATATTCTGTTGTTTGTAGCTCAACAAATCCACCAAACGTGCACATACACCTGAAATAAATAAATAAATAAATAAATAAATAAATAAATAAATAAATAAATAAATGAGTAGAGAGAAAAAGGAGAAAAGAATAAAAAGAATAAAAATAATAAAAATAATAAAAAAAGAAAAAAAGAAAAAGAAAAG
>NW_013570053.1:5462-5803 GCF_000499745.2 Eimeria mitis | reverse complement strand
AATAAATATAAATAAATATAAATAAATAAATATAAATAAATATAAATAAATATAAATAAATAAATATAAAAAATTTAATATAATATTAATAAATATTAGTAAATACATATTTATATATTCTGTTGTTTATAGCTCAACAAATCCACCAAACGTGCACATACACCTGAAATAAATAAATAAATAAATAGAACAACAAAAAGGAAAATAAAAACAATAACAAAGAACAAAACCAAAAATAAAAAAAAAAAATAAAAAATAAAAAAAAAAAAATAAAAAAAAAAAATAAATAAATTTGTTTACCTGCCTCTAGGACAGCCCCAATACGATCATTAGGGCCATCA
>NW_013570053.1:5051-5131 GCF_000499745.2 Eimeria mitis | reverse complement strand
GAGCTGTACATACACCCCAAACCCTAAACCCTAAACCCTAAACCCTAAACCCTAAACCCTAAACCCTAAAATTCTAGGGT
>NW_013570053.1:4692-4951 GCF_000499745.2 Eimeria mitis | reverse complement strand
ACCCTAAACCCTAAACCCTAAACCCTAAACCCTAAACCCCAAACCCTAAACCCTAAACCCTAAACCCTCGAAATACCTCTGAATCATCAGAATAAATTAAAGCCGCTAACGTAGGCAACGCGGGAGAAACTTTTTCGAAGGCGGGGGCGGGTTTACCGCGGCAGAGGTTTGAGCTGTACATACACCCCAAACCCTAAACCCTAAACCCTAAACCCTAAACCCTAAAATTCTAGGGTATAGGATTGTAGCTCCCTGAAAA
>NW_013570053.1:3778-4592 GCF_000499745.2 Eimeria mitis | reverse complement strand
ATAGGATTGTAGCTCCCTGAAACGCATTGCCGCGTCTACTATTCTTTTAAACCCTAAACCCTAAACCCTAAACCCTAGTCCTGAATGAACCTTACACCCTCTATCCCTCCTAAACCCTAAACCCTAAACCCCAAACCCTAAACCCTAAACCCTAAACCCTAAACCCTCACAGAGTCCACGTTGCATTCCGCAGCATCGCTATCTTTGATCCTGGGGTGTTCAGCTGCTCAAGAAGGGGCTGCAGGGCGCCTGCAACACAAACCCTAAACCCTAAACCCTAAACCCTAAACCCTAAACCCTACAAAACCCTTATAATAAGAATACCCGGATAAGGGTTTGTATGTTCTCTATATTGTCTACTATTCAGGGTTTAGGGTTTACACTTTCTAGGGTTTACATACATACATACACATACACACATATACATACATAAAAAAAAATATATATATATATGTATATATATATATATGTATATATATATATATATATAAATACACAGCTAGATAGATCTAGAGATAAGCCCACAACTGCTCCCGTCTTTCTCCCTCTCTCTCCCTTTCCCCTTTCCTATCTCCAATCTAGGGTTTAGGGTTTAGGGTTTAGGGTTTAGGGTTTACCGCTATCTAGTACAAGGTCTCTGCAGCTGGGTGAGTCCCCCGCTATATTCCCTAAAGCCCAAACCGCCTGCTCTCTAACTTCTTCTTTTGAGCATTGCAACAAAGAAACAAACAAAGGAACGGCCCCGCACTCTATCACCACCTGAATAGAGGAAAACACAAACCCTAAACCCTAAACCCTAAACCCTACTAAACCC
>NW_013570053.1:3573-3751 GCF_000499745.2 Eimeria mitis | reverse complement strand
AAAAAAAAAAAAAAAAAAAAAAAAAAAAAAAAAAAAAAAAAAAAAAAAAAAAAAAAATTTTGAGTTGACACATTTTTTTAATCGAGCATTAATACAAAGAAACAAACAAAGGAACGGCCCCGCACTCTATCACCACCTATACATCACACACAAACCCTAAACCCTAAACCCTACTAAA
>NW_013570053.1:2995-3496 GCF_000499745.2 Eimeria mitis | reverse complement strand
ATAAAGAGACAAATAAAGGAACGGCGCCGCTTAAAACACATAAACCCTAAACCCTAAACCCTAAACCCTAAACCCTAGAGAGCAGAGAGGATATAAAAGAGAAAAAAAAAGAAAAAAAAAAGTTTTATATTTAAAAAATATATTTATTATTTATTTTATAAAACCACAAACAGAGGAACCGAGCCGCAGTTCATCACCACCTAAAAATAAACAAACCCTAAACCCTAAACCCTAAGCCCTAAACCCTAGAAGATAGAGTAAACAAAAAGCAGAACAAACAACAAAACATTTAGTGTTTACATTATACTCTCTATATTATATCCTTTATACTATACTATGTAAGTTTTATATTTTATATTTTATATTCTAGGGTTTAGGGTTTAGGGTTTACGCGGGGCTGCGGCAGTACTTGTGAGAGCCCAAACCCTAAACCCTAAACCCTAAAACATTTTCTTTTTTCTCTTTTTCATTTTTTTTCTGTTTTCTATTCTCTATTCTCTA
>NW_013570053.1:2751-2895 GCF_000499745.2 Eimeria mitis | reverse complement strand
AAAAAAAAAAAAAAAATTTTGAGTTAACACATTTTTTATCGAGCATGAATACAAAGAAACAAACAAAGGAACGGCCCCGCACTCTATCACCACCTATACATAACACACAAACCCTAAACCCTAAACCCTAAACCCTCCTAAACC
>NW_013570053.1:2198-2695 GCF_000499745.2 Eimeria mitis | reverse complement strand
ATAAAGAGACAAATAAAGGAACGGCGCCGCTTAAAACACATAAACCCTAAACCCTAAACCCTAAACCCTAGAGAGCAGAGAGGAGATAGAAGAGAAAAAAAAAAGAAAAAAAAGAAAGTTTTATATTTAAAAAATATATTTATTATTTATTTTATAAAACCACAAACAAAGGAACAGAGCCGCAGTTCATCACCACCTTAAAATACACAAACCCTAAACCCTAAACCCTAAACCCTAAACCCTAGAAGATATAGTAAACAAAAAGCGGAACAAACAACAAAACATTTAGTGTTTACATTATACTCTCCATATTATACTCTTTATAGTATACTATCTAAGTTTTATATTTTATATTCTAGGGTTTAGGGTTTAGGGTTTAGGGTTTACGCGGGCCTGCGGCAGTACTTGTAAGAGCCCAAACCCTAAACCCTAAACCCTAAAACATTTTCTTTTTTCTCTATTTTTTTTGTTTTTTTTTCTGTTTTCTATTCTCTATT
>NW_013570053.1:1823-2098 GCF_000499745.2 Eimeria mitis | reverse complement strand
ACACTCTATACATTATATATTATATTCTAGGGTTTAGGGTTTAGGGTTTAGGGTTTACGCGGGTTTGTTGTTGTGTTCGTGAACCAATATGTGTAAGAGCCCAAGCAGCCTAACCCATTTTCTTTTTTTTGTATTTTTTTTGTTTTTTTTTCTTTTTTTTTTCTTTTTTTTTTATTCTCTACTCTACACTCTATCCTCTATACATTATATATTATTTATTAGGGTTTAGGGTTTAGGGTTTAGGGTTTACGCGGGTTTGTTCTTGTGTTCCCGAA
>NW_013570053.1:1640-1723 GCF_000499745.2 Eimeria mitis | reverse complement strand
ACACTCTATACATTATATATTATATTCTAGGGTTTAGGGTTTAGGGTTTAGGGTTTACGCGGGTTTGTTGCTGTGTTCCTGAT
>NW_013570053.1:1365-1540 GCF_000499745.2 Eimeria mitis | reverse complement strand
AAAAAAAAAAAAAATAAAATAAATATAAATATAAATATATATAAATATATATATAAATATAAATATATAATTAAATAAATAAATGTATAAATATGGGGATATGAATAAATAAGAAAAAAGAGAAATAAATTTTAATAAATAAACAAATTAATAAATTTATATGTGTAGAGCAGAA
>NW_013570053.1:528-715 GCF_000499745.2 Eimeria mitis | reverse complement strand
AACCAGCATCGATGACCTCCTGGATGGGGGGGTTGTTCTCTATGCTGAGGGCCCTGCGGAACCACTGCGTCGCCTGTGTATAAAAAAACAAAAAAAATAAAAAAAAATAAAAAAATAAATAAAATAAATAAATAAATAAAATAAATAAAATAAATAAAATAAATAAATAAATTAATTAAATAAAGAG
>NW_013570053.1:0-331 GCF_000499745.2 Eimeria mitis | reverse complement strand
AAAAAAAAAAAAAAAAAAAAAAAAAAAAAAAAAAAAAAAAAAAAAAAAAAAAAAAAAAAAAGAGACAAACCTGCAGCTCTGCCTCGGGTACCCCACTAGCTAATGCATCTACGAGTTGTTTAATATCTATTCCTTCTAGGTTGAAGGGGGGGGCCCCCTGGGGGCCCCCCTGGGGGCCCCCTGTCTGGGGGCCCCCCGCAGTACCCTCTGGGGGCCCCCCAACTGTACCCTGGGCCCCCTCAAAGGGGGCCCCACCACCTGCTGCTGCTGCTGCTGCTGCTGCTGCTGCTGCTGCTGCTGCTGTCTTTGCTTCGTCAAGAGCCTCTGCTCT
>NW_013570052.1:10537-10713 GCF_000499745.2 Eimeria mitis | reverse complement strand
TTATATTTATATTTATATTTATATTTATATTTATATTTATATTTATATTTATATTTATATTTATATTTAAGTTTTAGTGTTTAGGGTTTAGGGTTTAGGGTTTAGGGTTTAGGGTTTAGGGTTTAGGGTTTACACTGCCTATACACCCCAATCAGCGGGCGGCTTCATATAAACAA
>NW_013570052.1:8633-8791 GCF_000499745.2 Eimeria mitis | reverse complement strand
TTTTTTTTTTTTTTTTTGCTTTTCTTTGTATCTCTTCTCTTTTTTCTCTCTTTCATCTTTTTCCTTCTTCTCTCCCTTTCTTTTGTTTTATTTATATATTGTTTTTATTTTTTGTTGTTTGTTGCTGCTGATGTATCTAAATTAAATATACATCAACC
>NW_013570052.1:7240-7467 GCF_000499745.2 Eimeria mitis | reverse complement strand
ATAAGTAAACAAAATAGGAGACATAAAAAAAAAGTTTTTGTATTTTATAGTTAAATTATATATATTATATATATATATATTATATATATATAATATTATTATAATATAATATTATAAATATTTATAAAGACAAATATATACAAATAAACATAACTGAAACTAAACCCTAAACCCTAAGATAACACCATAACCTCTATATAATTGATGAGTGTGTTTAGGGTTTAGGG
>NW_013570052.1:6496-7140 GCF_000499745.2 Eimeria mitis | reverse complement strand
AAAAAAAAAAAAATAAAATAAAATACAAGTAGTGCAGTGTACATACAGCAGAGCACCGGCTCATAGTTTCTTTAGCTGCAGCACCAAATATAACGGCTACAATAAAGAAAATAAAAACAAAAATAATAATTATTAATATTTTTAATATTAATAATATTATTTTTGTTGTTATTTCTTCTATTCTTGTTCTTATATTTCAATATTCAGGTGTATATACAGCACCCCCCACCACTCCAGTTTGAGCGGTGAATAACCTTTCTGCGTTTGGCTCTGAACCTATTTATTATATAAATTATATTTATTTTATTTTATTTTATTTTATTTTATTTTATTTTATTTTATTATATATTATAAATATATATTTGTTTATATTTATTATAGTCAGCTTCTATTCCATAGACTGAAACATATCTTGTTTCACTTATAGATATTTATTTATTAAATTTATTATAATATAAAAAAATTATTATATAAGATTATATATTTGTTGTATATTATAATAAATATATATTATATCTATTACAACATATATTTATATTTATATTTTAATAGTGAAATACAAAACCCAACCTGTTGCAGTAGAGAGAAACCACTGACACGAGAGCGGCGTTCGTCTATTAGTTCAGAATAAAAAAACATCAGCA
>NW_013570052.1:6275-6396 GCF_000499745.2 Eimeria mitis | reverse complement strand
TTCTTGTTCTTATATTTCAATATTCAGGTGTATATACAGCACCCCCCACCACTCCAGTTTGAGCGGTGAACATCCTTTCTGCGTTTGGCTCTGAACTTATTTATTATATAAATTATATTTA
>NW_013570052.1:5859-6175 GCF_000499745.2 Eimeria mitis | reverse complement strand
TAGACTGAAACATATCTTGTTTCACTTATAGATATTTATTTATTAAATTTATTATAATATAAAAAAATTAGTATATAGGATTATATATTTGTTGTATATTATAATAAATATATATTATATCTATTATAACATATATTTATATTTTAATAGTGAAATACAAAACCCATCCTGCTGCAGTAGAGAGAAACCACTGACACGAGAGCGGCGTTCATCTTTTAGTTCAGAATAAAAAAATATCAGCAGCAACAGCAGCAGTAGCAGCAGCAGCAGCAGCAAACCAGTGCAGCTGCACCGACTAGAAGCAATAAATTTCAAG
>NW_013570052.1:5547-5759 GCF_000499745.2 Eimeria mitis | reverse complement strand
CAGCAGCAGCAGCAGCAGCAGCAGCAGCAGCAGTAGCAGCAGCAGTAGCAGCAGCAGCAGCAGCAGTAGCAACAGCAGCAACAGCAGCAACAGCAGCAGCAGCAGCAAACGCAGCAGCGGCAAACCAGTGCAGCTGCACCGACTAGAAGCAGTATATTTCAAGTAAAGTAGTTTGTTTGTATGCGTCATAAGTAAAGAGAAAAGAACAAAAG
>NW_013570052.1:4979-5351 GCF_000499745.2 Eimeria mitis | reverse complement strand
AATCCTCTATTTCTTTTTTTAGTGTTTTCTCTATTTCTGTTTCTTTCTTGTTTTTCAGTTCTCTTATCTTTTCTTTCGTCTGTATACAAACAAACAAACATTAAAATATAAAAATAATAATACTTTTATTATTATTAATATTATTATTTAAAAATAAAAATAAAAAAAAAAATAAAATAAAATAAAATAAAATAAAATAAATAATAGGCAAACGAACGACCCATACAAACACCCGTTTCATGCAACAAAAAGAAAACACATAAAGAGCTTATTAAGTGCATTTTCACTAATATAAAAGAAGCATGCATGCATGCATGCTTCTTTAACTATTGGAGAAGCCCCATACATGCATGCATGCATGCATGCATGCAT
>NW_013570052.1:4648-4879 GCF_000499745.2 Eimeria mitis | reverse complement strand
AAAAAAAAAAAAAAAAAAAAAAAAAAAAAACATAAATAATAAGCAAACGAACGACCCATACAAACACCCGCTTCATACAACAAAAAGAAAACACATAAAGAGCTTATTAAGTACACTTTCACTAATATAAAAGAAGTATCAATGCATGCATGCATGCATGCATGCATCCATTTAACTATTGAAGAAGCCCCATACATGCATGCATGCATGCATGCACAGATGCATGCATGT
>NW_013570052.1:4391-4560 GCF_000499745.2 Eimeria mitis | reverse complement strand
AAAAAAAAAAAAAAAAAAAAAAAAAAAAAAAAAAAAAAAAAAAAAAAAAAAAAAACACACACACACACAACTAATAAAAGTATTTATGCATGCAGCTATGCTGCATGCATAAATATTTTAATTGCTTACTCTACGAACGAAGTAATCCCTAAAGTTAAGGTTTTTAAAG
>NW_013570052.1:3681-4218 GCF_000499745.2 Eimeria mitis | reverse complement strand
CCGCAGCAGCCATTCTATGAAACGCCTCCTCCTAGATGCAGCAACAGCAGCAGCAGCAATAGCAACAGCAGCAGCAGCAGCAGCAGCAGTACCACTCGCGAGGGATTGAGCAGCAGGATGAGGTCAGAAAGAAGAGAGATGTAAAGTCTTTAAATACAGAAAAATAATACAGAAATCAAAACAGCAGCAAAAGAAGAAATGAAACGGAATATATATATATGAGGCGGGAAGAGCCTTCTGCTGCTGCTGCTGCTGCTGCTGCTGCTGCTGCTGCTGCTGCTGAGGCAATAAAATATATAATATTGGGTCGCTTTGTCTGGTTCAATCCTCCAAATAAATAAATTAAAATACAAAAATATAAATATAATATAAATATAAACAAATATAAATACTTCTGCTGCAGGAAGTATATTGCATCACCAGCAACGCCTGTAGCTGCCGATTGATATATAGCAGAGCCCCATACAACATATAACGGCGGGCTTGTGTATGCGCGGCAGAGACATACATAAAAAAAGAAAAATACTATTTAAAAAT
>NW_013570052.1:3013-3556 GCF_000499745.2 Eimeria mitis | reverse complement strand
TTTTTTTTTTTTTTTTTTTTTTTTTTTTTTTTTTTTTTTTTTTTTTTAAACAACAGATGTGTACCTCAGGATAGTTTATATTTACTTTCAATTCAATTGTAATACAAAAATATCAATAAAAAGAAGACGGGTCAGAAACCTTCGTTCGCTGTACGTATAAGCCTTACGGAGTTTGTGTGAGTTTCAGCTCTTTATTTTAAATGTTTCAGAGTTAAAAAATAAATATTTTTTATATTTGTTATATAATAAATAATTAATTTTACTAATTTCTGCAACTAACGAACACCAATGCATGCACGGGCTGTGCTCGGCTCCCCCCTGAAACAGCTGGCGGGTGCTGATCACCCTCACCGCAGCTCAGCAGCAGCAGCAGCAGCAGCAGCAGCAGCAGCAGCAGCACTCTTCTGCCGCAGAAACGACGCAGAGACAAGCGGTATAAACTGAGAAAAGAGTTGAAAAAAATATCTGGGGATGCTTCAATGCTGCAGAAACCAATATATCACCACAGACGCAGAGCAGCAGCAGCTGAATCTCCCCATATAA
>NW_013570052.1:1636-2913 GCF_000499745.2 Eimeria mitis | reverse complement strand
GTGCTGCCGCAGCTCAAGCAGCAGCAGCAGCAGCAGCAGCAGCAGCAGCACTGTTCCGCTGCAGAAACGAAGCAGAGAGAAGCGGTATGAGCTGAGAAAAGAGTTGAAAAAAATATCTGGGGATGCTTCAACGATGCAGAAACCAATATATCACCACAGACGCAGAGCAGCAGCAGCTGAATCTCCCCTTATACGGTTTCTCTATGAGCCTAGGCTGCAACTGAACTACACTAAGATAAATATATACGCATAGGGGGCCCCTCCGCCGCCTTTTTAGCCGGTTTTCTGTGCTTAATTAGTTAAAATACTCAGAATTAAACAATTAAGAGGTAAAAAAGCGAATGAAAATGATTTATTGAGTGAAGATACCAACAAAAGAACAGCGTGAGAGGGCATGCTGGGTGAGGGTTAGGGGGAGAGGCAGACGCCCCTTGGGTGTTATATTTCGGTTTTTTTATATAAATATGAAAATTTTAGAAAGATTTTAAAGAAGTTTACACATATTTACAAAATAATTCAAAACCAGAAAAAGCCAATCGGCTAAATGCTGAAACAGCAGCAGCTGCTGCAGCTGCAGCAGCAGCAGCAGCTGCAGCGGTTTCTGTTTCATGCGTTTGTTGTTGTGTTTCCCTCTTGATGCATATCCGTACAAACAAGTAACTGAATACGCCTTTTATTTTAGAGGTTAAATAAGCAGCAGAAAAAGCAAACAAAAATAAAATTAGGATTATGAAGCTTCTTCTGCATCGTCATCTCCCTGAACTTGACGAATATATAAAACATTGTTGCATCTGATCAATACCTCGCCTAAACTCCCCTTAAAACTCCCATCCACCCACTCCTCGCTGTTCAAAAGATGAATATTCATATATTCATCAAATGATTTCAGGTAACCTGCAGCAATGGTAACAGCACAACGCCAGATTCAGAAAAAAAAAAAAAAAAAAAAAAAAAAAAAAAAAAAAAAAAAAAAAAAAAAAAAAAAAAAAAAAAAAAAAAAAAAGTGAAACGGCAAACTTTTGTTGAACGAAAAGAAGATACTGAACATGAATTTATTATTGATAAACATAAACAAATAAAATATTAATTTTGTATGCAACACCACCGAAAAAAGAGGAAACAAGATGCTGTGCATCGTGAATAAGCTTTCTTCGGTTTACAAGAACGCGGAGCTAAAACAAACAAAATCAACAAATAAACATAAAAAATTAAACAAAATCAATAAATAAACATAAAAAAATAAACAAAATAATGAAAGAAAAAACAAAATATAAAAC
>NW_013570052.1:465-1536 GCF_000499745.2 Eimeria mitis | reverse complement strand
AAAATATAAAATATTTCGGCTCACCTTTGTACTCCATCCCCCATTTCAGTTTCACCATGACTTGCTTCCCCGTAAGAGAAGTAAGAAAGGGTTTAGGGTTTAGAGGCGCGAGCTGCATAGAAAACAACAAAAAAAAAGTTTTTATTTATGATTAATTTAATTAAATTACATTTTTCTTTTGATTTCAACACAAATTCTTGAACTTTATGAAACGGGTTTCACACGCAAACACTGGCGGGTACACGAGCTTACCGACATTGCCTCAGGCGGGTTGCAGGGAATACAGCGGCGGTTTCTTTGATATTTTTATGAATTTTCGCGTAACTTTGAGTCACGCGTTTCAGTTTAGTCTGTAGAACGAAAATAGTATATTCAAGCCCCAGAAAGAAAGATGCAGGAATGAATGTCCTGGGGAGGGGAGAAGAGGAGCCTTGTCTCCTCTCCTTGGCTCTGAATGGAAGGTAAATATATAAATAAAAGAAATAAAAAGATTAGAAGAAAACAAACATATCTATCGCAAACAACTCGTGTCAGCTACATACATCATCATGCTGGTAACGCGGGGGCGTGCATGCAAGCAGCAGCTGGACGGGGGCCGAGAGGAGCAGAAGGGGAGAAGCCACGAAAGAAAGCAAACAAGAAATACTTTTATGCATGCAATTAAAAATTAAATTAAATTGAAGTTCTTCATTCAGAAAAATACGAACTCAAAAGGAGCAGCAGCCGCACAGCGCAGCGGCGGAATTCGTTGATCTTGCATCATTCTTTTTCTTCGTGAGAAACACATCTCCTCTCTGTGTTTGCATGCGTCTCTCGCCGTCTCATTTATTACTTTTTCTGTTTCTTAAAGCATTGAATTGACGCGCCACAGCTCCTTTTTACTTCTTTGTTGGGTGCAGTTATATATTCTCGTGTTGGCGTCGCCTCTGTCGTTCAGCTGATACTTTCTTTTTGACGGCTATTTATTTTTCTCGCATTGGGATAAGGGGTTTGTATATGCAGGAAGAACGTTGCTGGATGCTTTTTTTTTCTTTTATGTTTTTTTCTGTTGCGCTGCTGCACCTGCTGTAC
>NW_013570052.1:0-156 GCF_000499745.2 Eimeria mitis | reverse complement strand
GGGATTTTGCAAAAGCAACAATGAATGGAACACCAAAATTTTCGTATGATCCTTCGGTGAATGAATGGAGGCATTCAGTGGACAACGAACACTGGAATGGTCCAGGAGGAATGGTCTGGTCTGATATTTCTATGAATTTTATTTGGTGGTCTTTTT
>NW_013570051.1:6647-10181 GCF_000499745.2 Eimeria mitis | reverse complement strand
CACTGGCTGGCTCTGCAATGACCATCACTGACACCCCGCAAAGGCAGTTGCATACGCGCAGTACCGACAGCCCACCAAAGCCGCTCCTACCCGCTGCAAATCCCCTGACACACATGAATACATCCATGCAACAAGCACTAGTGCGCTGCACACGAATCCTTCACCTCGGTGCTCTTTCAGTTCCCAGAAGGCAACCCACTGGCTGGCTCTGCAATGACCATCCCTGACATCCCCCAAAGGCAGTTGCATACGCGCAGTACCAACAGTCCACCAAAGCCGCTCCTACCTGCTGCAAATCCTCTGCCACCGATGAATACATCCATGCACCAAACGCGAATGCACTGCTAACGAATCCTTCACCTCGGTACTCTATCAGTCCCAAGAAATCAACACACTGGCTGGGTCGGCAAGCCCCACACTTGCATCCGCACAAACGCAGGTGCATATCGAAAGGGGCCGCTCACACCCGATGGTGGTGAAACAGTCGTTGTTGAGCGTCTAACACAGCCGTCCCTCATCTCCTTGGAACTGCAGACCAAACGCCAACACGCATACGTAAGGCAACGCTGTTTCACGACGCCGCCACGTACGAACAAGCCCGACGCCGCCCCAGCGGCACCTAACGCAGCAACTGGAACACTGCCTTTGGTCCACCTGCAGCTCGAAACACCCACGTCACATAAAATCGACATCGCACAGTCCACCAAAGCCGCTCCTACCCGCTGCAAATCCCCTGACACACATGAATACATCCATGCAACAAGCACTAGTGCGCTGCACGCGCAACCGTTAACCCTGTTCTCCTCCAGGTCCAAGACGTCGACGCACTGGCTGGGTTGGCAAGGACCACACTTGCATCTCCGCAAACGCAGGTGCATATCAAAAAGGGCCAGCTCACAGCCATTTGCGGTGAAACAGTCTTTAGTGAGCTTCTACCGCAGGCGTCCTTGTTTTTCTCGAAAATACAGAAGCACGTCTAACGTGGATAGGTACACCAACGCCGTTTCACGCAACCACCAACTTCGAGCACGCCCGGCCCCCCAGCGGTATACAACGCAGAAACTGCAACAATACCTTTGTTCTGCCCGGAGCTTGAAACACCCACGTAACCTAAAATCGATATCGCACAGTCCACCAAAGCCAGGCCTACCGCTGCGGATCATCTGACACCCATGAATATATCCATGCAACCAGCACTAGTGCGCTGCACGGGCAACCGTCAACTCTGTACTCCTTCAGCTCCAAGACATCGACGCTCTGGCTGGGTTGGCAAGCACCATACTTGTATGTCCACAAACCAGCTGCATATCAACAAGGTCAGCTCACAGCCATTTTCGGTGAAACAGTCTTTAGTGAGCTTCTGCCGCAGGCGTCCCTGCATTTCGCGAAAAGCGCCCCAGCGGTATACAGCGTAGAGACTGCAATACTGCCTTTGTTCTGCCCGCAGCTCGAAACACCCACGTCACCTAAAATCGATATCGCACAGTCCACCAAAGCCGCTCCTACCCGCTTCAAATCTGACACCCATGAATGCATCCATGCAACAAGCACTAGTGCGCTGCACGCGCAACCGTTAACCCTGTTCTCCTTCAGGTCCAAGACGTCGACGCACTGGCTGGGTTGGCAAGGACCACACTTGCATCTCCGCAAACGCAGGTGCATATCAAAAAGGGCCAGCTCACAGCCATTTGCGGTGAAACAGTCTTTAGTGAGCTTCTACCGCAGGCGTCCTTGTTTTTCTCGAAAATACAGAAGCACGTCTAACGTGGATAGGTACACCAACGCCTTTCCACGCAACCACCACCTTCGAGCACGCCCGGCCCCCCAGCGGTATACAACGCAGAAACTGCAACACTACCTTTGTTCTGCCCGGAGCTCGAAACACCAACGTAACCTAAAATCGATATCGCACAGTCCACCAAAGCCGCTCCTACCGCTGCGGATCATCTGACACCCATGAATACTTCCATGCAACAAACTCTACTGCGCCGCAGACGAATCCTCCACCTCGGTACGTTTTCAGTTCCAAGGAGGCAACCCGCTGTCTGACTCTGCAACGACCATCCCTGACTCCCCGCAAATGCAGCTGCATACGCGCAGTACTAGCCCGCTCCTACTGCCGGCAGGGCAGGCCTTGGGGAACGTATAAAGCAACCGTCCTTGTTTTTGTTGAAGCCAAAGAAGCACCTCTAACGTGCTTAGGTATAGAAATGCTGTCCCCCGCAGCCACCACGTCCGCGCACACCCGCAGCCCAGCGGCATACAACGCAGGAACCGCAACTGTGCCTTTCTTCTGCCCGCAGCATGAGACACTAATGTCACCTAAAATCGACATCGGACAGTCCACGAAAGCCGCACCTACCCGATGCAAGTCCTCTCAAACCCATGAATGCATCCATGCAACAAGCAGTAATACGCTGCGCACGCATGCTTCAACTCCGTACTATTTCACATGCAAGAATTCAACGCACTGGCTGGGTCGGCAAGCACCATACTTGTACGCTCACAAACACAGGTGATTGTCAACATGGCCAGCTCACAGGAACTCCCGGCTAAACAGTCTTTGATGAGATTCTACCGCAGCCGTCCCTGCTTTTCTTGTAACCGCAAACCGACCTCCGACGCGCATAAGTACACCTATGCTATTCCGCAACACCACCGCCTCTGCACACACCCGAACCGCAGCTGCATACAACGCAGGAACTGCAACAGTGCCTTTCTTCTGCCCACAGCTCGAAACACTCATGTCACCTAGCTTCGACATCGCAGTCCACCAAAGCCGCCGCTTCCCGCTGTAAATCCCTATCCACCCATGAATACATCCA
Source organism: Eimeria mitis (assembly GCF_000499745.2). Classification (NCBI taxonomy): domain Eukaryota; phylum Apicomplexa; class Conoidasida; order Eucoccidiorida; family Eimeriidae; genus Eimeria; species Eimeria mitis. The sequence goes on along the minus strand of NW_013570051.1, from coordinate 7,356 downwards.
TGCGACAAGCACTAATGCGCTGTACACAAAGCTTTCAACAGTAGACTCCTTCAATTCCGACTAATCAACACACTCGCTGGGTTGGCAAGCACCATGCGTGTGTATCCACAAGCACAGGCGCATGTCAACAAGGCCAGCCCCTTGTCGCCTGCGGTGGAACAGTCTTTGATAAGTTTCTAACGCAGCCGTCCCTGCTTTTCTTGATGCCACGTACCCGACTCTAACGCGGATAGGTACACCAACGCGGTTCTATGCAGCCACAAGCCCCTGAGTACGCCCGGTGCCCCAGACGCATACAAGGCAGGAACTGCAACACTGCCTTTGTTCTGCCCGCAGCTCCAGAAACCCACGTCACCTGAAAGGAATATCGCACAGTTCATCAAAGCCGCTGCTACCCGCTGCAGATCCTCTGCCACACATGAATACATCCATGCAACAAGCACTAATGCGGTGTACACGAACCGTCAACTTTCTGCTCTTTCAGCTCCAAGACATCGACGCACTGGCTGGGTTGGCAAGCACCATGCTTGTATGTCCACAAACACAGGTGCATACAAACAAGGCCAGCTAACAGCCAGTCGCGGTGAAGCAGTCTTTGATGACCTTCTACCGCAGCCATCCCTGGTTTTGTTGAAATCGAACACCCACGTCCAACGCGGATTAGTACAGCGACGCTGTTCCAGACAAACACCATCTCTAACCATGCCGA
>NW_013570051.1:5751-6547 GCF_000499745.2 Eimeria mitis | reverse complement strand
ACCATCTCTAACCATGCCGAACGGCGGGGGGGGTGCACGGCCTAGGAATTGTAATCCTGAACTTGGTCTGCCCCAGGTCGGACGAAATATGCTGCATCAGCCTGCAATCCTATGGTACACAAACTGGTACCGCTACCCGCTGCAAAGGACGCCCCACTGTTGCATGTACGTATATGCATGGGCCACCATGCGCCCTTTGCTTGTGTACCCCTGTAGTTTGGCGACAGCGACCTACTGGGTAGGGTTAGAAAACATTCGTGATGGCGCGCAAACGCAGGTGCATGCGCACCTGTAGCGCGGTTCGGTGGAGCAACGCTTTTCCGTGCAACCGCGAGAAAACCGCACGCCACAATGCCTCACGACGCAGAGCGCCGAACACTGTCTTTGTTCTTCTCACAGTCGGTACAAGGTACTGCACGCAGACTAAAATCGCCGAGCTCACCAGGGGCCACCGGCACCCGCCGCAAATCGCTCGTCACTGTTGCGAATGCATACAAATGCATAAAGAAGGTTCAACTAGCACTACGCCCGCGGTTCTGAGCACGAAAGGACGCTCCATATCGCCCCCAGAGCACCAGAAATGCGACTAGCATCTAAAACAAACTTGACGTGGTCTACGCAATCGTATCCTGACTATACTGCGACACCGACGCACTGGCTGAAAATGCAAAGGAGGACCTCGCCAAGCGGGACTAAAACCGCAGCAAACCACACGTTGTACTATCCGCAGCGCTACTATCCGCAGCGCTACTAACTATGCTGTGTGGCCTCGCCGACGCACATTACCAAAACGGAA
>NW_013570051.1:4150-5651 GCF_000499745.2 Eimeria mitis | reverse complement strand
CGCAGCGCTACTATCCGCAGCGCTACTAACTATGCTGTGTGGCCTCGCCGACGCACATTACCAAAACGGAGAATTGACCTTCACTAGGTCGCCAGTATCGCTGAAGAAGCACAAAAAGCAAGCGCGGAAGGCGGAAAACTCAGAGAGTCTAACATATCTATGACACACAAGTTTCCTAAACAAATAAACTGGTACGCGGAAACCGATTGCGCCATGCAGAGGAACAGTGCTGTGTAACAGAAAGTAAATTACTGTCCTTGTCCCGAAAACAGCCCGCGCAAAATTCCACATCTCATGCCGCAGTCTTATCGTCCACCGAAGGCCACCGCTACTCCCCGGAACCACCGCTACACCACGGTGTACGTAGCCATGGCGCTGCATGCTCTGCTTTGCCTTGACCTCCACAGCACGGCACATTAGCGCAAACTACTTCTGGAGCTGACCTAAGACTTAACGCTGACGCACACCTGTCTACCTGTGCTACACTCCGGCACCAACGCACTGACTGGAATTCAGAAATCAATATCAATCGCTATAAAATAAGCCTGCAGGTGCACCAAATACATACGCCGAAAATGATACATCTTTGCGTGTGTCCCACACCTGGTGCACAAATGGAAGGCTAGTGAGGTTGGTCAGTTGATACTACCTAAGAGATGTAGGTAGGCAATGCTTTTCTGTGCAGCCATCATGTGCAGCAGATATTAAAGCGAAAGAAGCGCGTTCAGCAACGTGCCCTGTGGCTGTGAGCCGGGGCAATGACAACTCAATGTTTGCATATGGGGGAATTATACGGGGCTATTCCGAAGGAAAACGCAAGGAAAACACAATAACAACACGCCCTCCCGGCCTGCAGATCAGTGCCAGTGTCTAGTGTCCATGATTCTCGGGAAATACAAGCAGTGAGCGCTGGCTATGCAATGCTNGATCAGTGCCAGTGTCTAGTGTCCATGATTCTCGGGAAATACAAGCAGTGAGCGCTGGCTATGCAATGCTTCTTGTTCCACGTAATCCGCCTGGCAAATAAAACACCAACCGGTGCACGGAGGATGAAAGCCTGGCCCTACCTTATTTTCAGATTGCTTAACGATTCACGCACCGGTAGAGGTACGGAAGAGGACACATAATTTCACCAGTAACTAAACGGAGAACTGGAAGCGCACTCACACGCCATATGACGGCTCACCGAGCTATATTGTGTGGCAACGCCGACGCACTGGCTACAGGAGAAAAGGGCTGACTAAGATTGCTCCTTGGTGTCCCTAAAGATGCACCAAAGCATTGCTCCGCCTGTATGTAGATAAGAATTTGTATGATATCTAAGTGCACACGTGTGGCGCCTTATTAAGGCAGGATACGAATGGTGAAGGCCGCACCCAGTTTTGTACGCGCAGACGTTTTGCGCAACGAGCACTTCAGGTCTATAAAAGCTAGCTAAAGTGCATAACTTTGGTTATTGTCTTTTTTTAACCTACGACTAGCCCGACCCTCCACACACTGT
>NW_013570051.1:0-4050 GCF_000499745.2 Eimeria mitis | reverse complement strand
GTTTTGTACGCGCAGACGTTTTGCGCAACGAGCACTTCAGGTCTATAAAAGCTAGCTAAAGTGCATAACTCTGGTTATTGTCTTTTTTTAACCTACGACTAGCCCGACCCTCCACACACTGCGGCAAGTCGCATGCTCAGCATTGCCTTCCATCACCAGGTAGAAATGCAGGTGGAGTGGCGATCCATTGCGATGCATCACTCCCATATGGAGTCATGTCGTGCAGCAGCATAGATACATCGCCTGGAACCACCAAGCCCAATATCAACAGGTCGGCACTCGACCCGCAGATGAATTGAAGACAGCTGCAGCCACCATGCAGACCAGCGTCTCTGTTACACCCTCGCGTGCAGGCGCGCAATGCTTTGCCACGCAAGCAGATTGCATGGCAAATCAGGAGCCAACAAGAACAGGCAAACTAAGTCACTCAGCACAATTCCCCCAAAATGCCGCAAAGCTCCGCAAAATGGGATGGCAGCAGGGAGCGCAAATGCCATTTGCACTTGGTGCGCAGACGGATGTGGCAAGCAGAGCCGCTGCGCCGATGCGCCAGCTGCAGCCCTCCTTATATGACTGTCACATGTGATATTTCACGGTTCAAATGCGGCGTTAATATGGATTGTCGGCTTTCATGAAAATGCGTACAGCTGCACTGCTTCTCTACGCACCCGTTTTGGGCGAGCAAGTAAAGGTTACGCAGAACACTAGATCACTGCCCCTGCTCCACCCACAGATACCAAAATGCGCAAAGCACTCCTAAACGTGCGTCATACACAGAAACAATTCTAGCATAAAACAGGTGTGCAGCACAGCAAACATGCAGACAAGATGCACCGTTGGGATAAGAAGTTGTCGTGCCGGCAGAGCTGCGTACTCTCTGGATGTGCACGAACACTCTTTCACGGGCGTTATCGCATCTTGAAGGCTGTCAAGAACTATTCTAGAAACCTTTGGAAATTCAACAGACCGCCGTGTCTATGGCCAAGACTGTGGGGCTAGTCCAATCGCCAAGGTCTACACGAAGCATGCACCCTCTACCTACATCGCAATGCCGGAATAACTCAGCGGCTACCCTTGACAGGCACGAAGCGTACAGGCAAGAACCGATTACTAACCGCAATTTTAAAGTTGGTCGACCAAAGTTTTCATCTACTGTGCGCTTGTATAGGGGCACCACGACAATCTCAGAGGCGCGTAACCGATCACCATGTTCCCCCTGAAGGCAATGCGTGCCCACAGCCTCTCTAGTTGGCTAAAGCATAGTCCTACAATTGAGAAGGAACTAACAGTTGAACTTAGTGGAGTTACTGCTCTGTACAGCTTACCCTCAGGACCTGCAGGAACATCTGAACATTTCGCAAGCAAACCAGCAGACGCACCCAATGCCCGAACGGGGGTTCTGTAGGTAGAGAGCCTAAATGCATCTTTAACGAACCGGTCAGTTGTTATTTCTGGTAGCCATGGACCGCCAAAGCTGATAAGCTTTGCAACCTCATTAAGGAAAGGCAGACACCGCCGATAATTCAGGCTCCACCCCAAGAGACACAGAAACTGGACAAGTTATCACCCACGCTTCATGCACGATAATCCACACAAACCAGATGCACAGCTCCCTGGTGGCTCCCACTAGTCATACCATCGTCCAACTCACAGCGATGCAGCATGCAGAACAAAGAGTTCAGCACTGCTCAAAATGCACCTTTGTGACGGGGCATCTCGGTTCACGCTGGCAGCGCAACCGGTGGGGCATTCACGAGTGGTGGACTGTTTCCTGTCCCGGCTGCTTCGCGACAAGAAACCAACTCACTCTCTGAAGGTGAGAGAGCCGTCCTTGACAGCGTGTACGGCGAATTATGGATGCATCAAGTAATTCGTTGTGCCTCTAGCCAGTGCCGGTACGCATCGTACCGAAGTGCCCGGACGGGAGACTCCGCCGAATCGCCATTTAGGGCCGAACGTAGCGCCATTGTCAGTAGACGAACTGGGCACGAGGGCGTTCTGGCACGCTGCTGCGCCGACGCGACAATCTGTCCTCAACTGTATCAGCCACTCGGGCTATGGCAAAGAATTCATCGCGCCTACCGGGAATGTACTTCTCTAAAGACCACACATATATGCTGAAGGGGGCGCAGTCTCCGGTGGTGCACCAGGGCAAACGACAAGACTCCAACAGTACCGCAATTTAGTTGGGGTGAGAAAGGGAGACGAGGTACCCAACGGTGAAAATGACCTAATTCCTGCATGCGCAAGGGCCGTTCTCCACAGCTTCACAATATGCGTCCGAGCGCGTTAAAGTGCTGAAGCGGCCGCAATCACTATGTCGCGCGCACACGGCGAATGCAAATATATAGTGCGGCGCTTCTAACGGGATGCACGCTCAGGCAACACAAGAGAAAATGGCTGGCCTCATGGTTCCTCAGGCAGAAGGCCTGCACAACAGACGCACCGTCGTCCTACCCACATTTGTAAAGGCTCGAAAAACATATTGTGAACTAGTCTGTTTAAGAGAATACCACCAGGCGACCCAGTAGAAAAGCCACAAAGCCAAAAGAAAACACAGATGCAACAACGGATGGCACTGCAGCTCATGCTCCGCTCGAGATTGCGCATAAACCGGCTCAATAGACCACCTCGAGAACTGCAAGTGAAATCAACAGATGCGTGGCCTTTGGTGTGCTCTGGTTGCCTTTGGTGAGCCAGGAGTGGCATACAGGCTGGAAGTGGAAAACCTAGTGGTAACGGGTCGTACGCCGGGATGTGAGCATGCCAAGAGCATATGTAACTGCCTCGTTGCAGGCACTGTGGGAAGCTGTTGCCTCAGTTGGCCAGTAGCCAACTCCACCTAACAGCTAGACCGCGTGGTCCCCCGCATCCCACCGCTACACCCGGAAAACCCTCCAACACATCTGCAAAAGCCTAGCGATTTAACATCTACCACTACGCTCCACTCCCGCCTCACTCCTCCCCAAACCCTTAGTGCCGCCTAAACCACTTACCGGTTCGGTCGGCAACAACAATAATTGCCAATGGGCAAACACACATCCATACGCACACCACCAACCCACTGCCACAGCAAAGACGAAGACATCTGTAATGAATGATAAACGCAACCTTCACTGGTGTTGTTGGAAGCACATTAACACCTCCTACGCCGACAGGGGCAGCAGTGCTGGTCCGCGCACCAACCCTCTCCGGACGCACCAGGCCGCTCAGCACAGCATACGCCAAGTAGCGAAACACTGTCCTTCTTCTTCGCGGACAGCAAAGAACCAATTCCACCTAAACCCTAGACCCCACAGTCCACTATCGCCCGCCGATCAACGCTGGGAAACCCCCCAAGATCTCCGAATGCGAAGCAACCCTTGTTGGCGCACCCAGCCTCTCGAGCTACGCCAAAGCGCACGGTGCCACACGACGCAGCTAGTTAAGCAATGTCTTTCTGTTGCCCACATCTCCCACAACGAACACCACCTGAAACCTAGACTCCACATTCCACCAAGGGTCACCGCTACACCCCGCATATCCTCCGATATGTCTGAATACACCTAGCGATCCAACATTTACCACTGCGCTCCACATGCCCTCCCCCCCTTCTGCACAATTACAGGCAGACGGACACTGTCCTTCTGCTGCAGACGCCTCGCACAACCAACACCACCCAAAACCTAAACACCACAGTCTACCAACGGTCACCGCCCCACGCTGCAAATATTCCAATGCCTCTGCATTTTCCTAGCCATGCAACAGCTACCACTACGCTCCAGGTGCATCCGTCGCCCATCGAGACGCTTGACACAGTGAACGTCGCCTACTGGCTGGACCTGCAACGCCCATCCTTGACAATCCGCAAACACACATCCATACGCACACTACCGACACACAGCCAGGGCAGGCGAAGGCCTCTGTGGCAAATGACTGACGCACCCTTCCCTGGTGTTGCTGAGAACGCATAAGCACATCCACTGCCCACAGAACAAGAAGAGCTGCTCCGCGCAACCAACCTTTCCGGCTACACCAAAGCGCACAGCGCCACACGACGCAGCTAGTCAA
>NW_013570050.1:10314-10996 GCF_000499745.2 Eimeria mitis | reverse complement strand
TATATATATAATATATATATATATATATAAAACAATAAAACTCTATACAAGTACCGTAGATGATAGTTTAATTATATTTATTTTATTTGCTGATGGCGTTGCTGCCTTCAACAAACAAATAGCCAAATTTATATTAAAAAATTACAGCAGCAACTGCTGCAGCAGCAGCAGCTGCTGCTGCTGCAGCTGCTGCTGCAGCTGCTGCTGCAGCTGCTGCTGCAGCTGCTGCTGCAGCTGCTGCTGCTGCTGCTAGCTGGATTAGGAGCGGGAGGCTGTAGTAGAGCCCAAAGGAGAGGAGAAAAGTCGAACTCTGCCGCTGCTGCTGAAGCTGCTGCTGCTGCTGCTGCTGCTGCTGCTGCCTATGCTGCTGTTGCTGCTGCTGTTGCTGCTGCTTTGTAGAGGAGAGGCAGAGGCCCCCCAAATGATTCTTTGAGGCGTCCTGCTGCTGCTGCTGCTGCTGCTGCTGCCGATGCTTCTACCGCTACTACCTATGCTACTGCTGCTGCTGCCTATGCTGCTGCTGCTGCTACCAATGCTGCTGCTGCTGCTGCTGCTCGGCATTGTGGAGGATGAAGGCCTCCAGCTGATGGTTTGTGATGGTCTGCTGCTGCTGCTGCTGCTGCTGCTGCTGGGGCTGCTGCTGGTTGTTGCAAATACACCACTACTACTGCTGCTGCTGCCT
>NW_013570050.1:9411-10214 GCF_000499745.2 Eimeria mitis | reverse complement strand
GCTCGGCATTGTGGAGGATGAAGGCCTCCAGCTGATGGTTTGTGATGGTCTGCTGCTGCTGCTGCTGCTGGGGCTGCTGCTGGTTGTTGCAAATACACCACTACTGCTGCTGCTGCTGCCTCTGCTGCTGCTGCTGCTGCTGCTGCTGCTGCTGCTGCTGCTGTTGTAGCTGTTTCTATTATAACTTCTTCTGGGTGATGGATCTATGAGCCCTATTTGCTGCTGCTGCTGCGGCAGCGGCGAAAGAGAGAGAACGCCAACAGTAGCTTCATCGTTCTGCTGCTGCAGCAGCAGCTCTTTTCTTTTTTTTTCTTCTTTTCTCCTCATATACTCCGTCCATGTAATTATATTTTTTTTTATTGTATCGTGATAGTATAAATTATTATATGGGGTGCCGTAATCTTCTCTGTATGAGTGTGTACTGTATGGACTGCTGAAGGGGTTGGGGTAGTACATATACGTTCTATAGGGGGTGTTGGGGTAGTTGGCTCCATCATCTAGCCCATGCTGACCCGCGCTGCTGCTGCTGCTGCTGCTGCTGCTGCTGCTGCTTGCTGCTCCTATCCACGGGGTTGGGGGGCCTGCTGGGGGGGGACGGGAGGAGGACGTCAGCAGCTCAACCACAGGAAAATCATTTCTTATCGATGCAGACACTAACTCCTCCTCTTCGCTGCTGCTGCTGCTGCTGCTGCTGCTGCTGCTGCTGCTGCTGGGGTCCTGCTGCTGCTGCCGCTGCGGGTAGCGGGTTCGCTTCTTTATGCCGGCGAGAGAACGCAGGGCTGCGCTGTCGGTGCTCCTCTCTC
>NW_013570050.1:8374-8505 GCF_000499745.2 Eimeria mitis | reverse complement strand
CTGTCGGTGCTCCTCTCTCCTGCTGCTGCTGCTGCTGCTGCTGCTTCAGCTTGTGCTGCTGCTGCTGCTGTCTTTGTCTATTTCCTTGTAATTCTGCTGCTGTTTCTCTCAGCTGCTGCACCAGTGGTGCG
>NW_013570050.1:7439-8274 GCF_000499745.2 Eimeria mitis | reverse complement strand
CTGCTGCTGCTGCTGTCTTTGTCTATTTCCTTGTAATTCTGCTGCTGTTTCTCTCAACTGCTGCACCAGTGGTGCTAGTGCTGCTGTGCTGCTGCCGTCTTTATATATATTTTTTATTGTTTGTTTTATCCAGCTGAGGATTTCTTCTTTGTTTTCTGCTGCTGTAAACAAATCCAATAAACCATCATCCTCTTCTTTTTCGTTTTCTTTTTTTTCTTTTTCGTTTTCTTTTTCTTTTTCGTTTTCTTTTTCTTTTTTGTTTTCGTTTTCGTTTTCTTTTTCGTTTTCTTCTTTTGCTTCTTCTGCTGTATCGGCAGCTGCTGGGCTATCCACAGCGGACAGCCGACGGCGCTGCTGCTGCTGCTGCTGTTGCTGCTGCTCACCTTGTTTCTGTTCCTCATCATCGTCTTCTTCCTGCTCCTGCTGCTCTTCTTCCTGTTGCTGCTCTGGCTGCTCCTGCTGCTGCTGCTGCTGCTGTTGCTGCTGCTGCTGCTGCTCTGGTTGCTGCTGTTGCTGCTGCTCTGTGGCGGGTCCTTCAGCTGTCGCTTCAGGGGCATCCAAAATGCCACTGTTGCTGTCGCTGCTGCTGCTGTTGCTCTCGCTGCTGCTGCTCTCGCTGCTGCTGCTGCTGCTGCTGCTGCTGCTTGTAAGAGCAGCAGGGGCCGTCTCTGTCTGTGTATCTGTTTCGTGCTGCTGCATTCCTGTTGCTGCTGGCTGCTGCTGCTGTTCCGCTGTGTTTCCTTGTTGGTCTTCGCTGTTGTCTTCATCATCCTCATCTGCTACAGCATCTTCCTCCTGCTGCTGCTGCTGCTGCTGCAGTGCTGCTGCAGCATCA
>NW_013570050.1:5391-7339 GCF_000499745.2 Eimeria mitis | reverse complement strand
TTGTTTGTTTTATCCAGCTGAGGATTTCTTCTTTGTTTTCTGCTGCTGTAAACAAATCCAATAAACCATCGTCCTCTTCTTTTTCGTTTTCTTTTTTTTCTTTTTCGTTTTCTTTTTCTTTTTCTTTTTCGTTTTCTTTTTCTTTTTCTTTTTCGTTTTCTTCTTTTGCTTCTTCTGCTGCATCTGCTGCTGCTGGGCTATCCACAGCGGACAGCCGACGGCGCTGCTGCTGCTGCTGCTGCTGCTGTTGCTGCTGCTGTTGCTGCTGCTCACCTTGTTTCTGTTCCTCATCATCGTCTTCTTCCTGCTCCTGCTGCTCTTCTTCCTGTTGCTGCTGCTGCTGCTGCTGCTGCTCTGGTTGCTGCTGTTGCTGCTGCTCTGTGGCGGGTCCTTCAGCTGTCGCTTCAGGGGCATCCAAAATGCCGCTGTTGCTGTCGCTGCTGCTGCTGCTGCTCTCGCTGCTGCTGCTCTCGCTGCTGCTGCTCTCGCTGCTGCTGCTGCTGCTGCTGCTGCTTGTAAGAGCAGCAGCGGCCGTCTCTGTTTGCGTATCTGTTTCATGCTGCTGCATTCCTGTTGCTGCTGGCTGCTGCTGCTGGTCCGCTGTGTTTCCTTGTTGGTCTTCGCTGTTGTCTTCATCATCCTCATCTGCTGCAGCATCTTCCTCCTGCTGCTGCTGCTGCTGCTGCTGCAGTGCTGCTGCAGCATCCTCTCTGCTGGCTAGCAGCAGCAGCAGCCTGCTTGCTGCTTCAGATGGAAAGGAGACAGTTAAGTTGCTGTTGCGATAGTCTCTTAGATTAAAACCACCAGCATGAAGGGGGGGAGCGGAGCCGGAGAGAGCAGCAGCAGAAGGAATGATTCCTCCTTGCACTGCAGGTGCTGCTGCTGCTGCTGCTGCTGCTGCTGCTGCTGCTGCTGCTGATGCAGAAGCAGCAGCAGAAGCAACTCCAGAAACTGTATTCGCGCGGAAGATAGGCGATCCCCTGACCGCAGGAGGTCTGCCGCTGCTGCTGCTGCTGTTGCTGCTGCTGCTGCTGCTGCTGCTGCTGCTGCTGAGCGGTGTGCCGCTGTCTGGTGTTTGTTCTCTTTCAGGGGTCGAGCTATAGGGAGAAGCTCTCCCAAGCACTTGCTGCATGTTGCTGCTGCTGCTGCTGCTGCTGCTGCTGCTGCTGCTGCTTCTCTCTCTGCTGCGGATAAGGGGCAGCACCGTCTGCAGGGACAGCAGCAGACTATCGATCTTCTCTGCTAGGTCGCTGTCTTCATCCACTTGCTGCTGCTGCTGCTGCTGCTGCTGCTGCTGCTGCTGCTGCTGCTGCTGCTGGCTGTGTCTGAGAGACTCCCGTCTACCGCCTTCATCCCGACGGCTGGCCCGCTGCGGCTGCTGCTGCTGCTGCTGCTGCTGCTGTTGCTGCTGCTGCTGCGCGTAGCTCGACATACGAGGTGCACGCTCTGTGATGGATTCAACAGCTGCTGCATTGCTGCTGCTGCTGCTGCTGCTGCTGCTGCCGTTGCTGCTGCGGGTGTTTTGCTGCTGCTCCGACGTATAGATTTGCTGCAGTCTTTCTGCTTGAGGCTGCTGCGCTTGTCGTTGCTGCTGCTGCAGCCGCTCCTGAAACAGCTGCAGCTGCTGCTGCAGCATGAGCTGCTGCTGCTGCTGCTGCTGTTGCTGCTGCTGATAGGTATGTCTATCTTCTTCCTCCCTTCCTACTCTGTCTTCTGCTGCACGGAGTCTCTGTACTCTTTCTGCGTCTTGTGCTTGTTGTCTTTGCTGCTGCAGCTGCTGCAGCTGGTGCTGCTGCTGCAGCAGCACTTCTCTATCGAGCACCTCTCTTGACCTTCTGTCTCTTTCTCTCTGTTCTTCTTCTTTCTGTCTCCTCGCTGTCTCCATATCCTCCTCATCTAGCAGCAAGTTGCTGTTGTATCCTTGTCTCGCTATAGGCCCTGCAGTCCT
>NW_013570050.1:5019-5291 GCF_000499745.2 Eimeria mitis | reverse complement strand
CTTCTTTCTGTCTCCTCGCTGTCTCCATATCCTCCTCATCTAGCAGCAAGTTGCTGTTGTATCCTTGTCTAGCTATAGGCCCTGCAGTCCTCTGCTGCTGCTGCTGCTGCTGCTGCTGCTGCTGCTGCTGGAGCAGTTGCTGCAGCTGCTGCAGCTGCTGCAGCTGCTGCTGGATCTGCCTCTCCTGCTGCCACGCATCATCCGCTGCTTGTTGTGTCTCTGCCTCATATTGAGAAGTTCTTGCTGCTAGAGCCGGAGGACGGGATGACCGT
>NW_013570050.1:4367-4919 GCF_000499745.2 Eimeria mitis | reverse complement strand
GCTGCTGCTGCTGCTGGAGCAGTTGCTGCAGCTGCTGCAGCTGCTGCAGCTGCTGCTGGATCTGCCTCTCTTGCTGCCACGCATCATCCGCTGCTTGTTGTGGCTCTGCCTCATATTGAGAAGTTCTTGCTGCTAGAGCCGGAGGACGGGATGACCGTCTGCTGCTGCTGCTGCTGCTGTTGCTGCTGCTGCTGTTACTGCTGCTGCTGCTGTCTGGTGGTGACTGCTGCAAAACCAAGTGAGAGCCTCTGACATGTCTCTCTACTCTGTCTCGCGCCACCACCTCTCTCTCTCCTGTCTGGGATCGATCCCGGGATCGACTGCGGGATCGATCCCAGCTCGTCAGCTCCGCCTGCATCCTCTCCCTCTCTATCCGTGCCCCCTCTATACGAGCTGCTGCTAGCTGCTCCTCTAGGTGGGCCTCAAAGGCCTCTTGCAGGGCCTGCAGATGAAAGCGGGAGTCAAAAGAAGCAGCAGGAGAAGCAGCAGTAGCAGCAGGAGCTGCTGTTGTTGCTGACGGTGCTGGTGCTGGTGCTGGTGCTGGTGCTGGCT
>NW_013570050.1:2199-4267 GCF_000499745.2 Eimeria mitis | reverse complement strand
AAGCAGCAGTAGCAGCAGGAGCTGCTGTTGTTGCTGACGGTGCTGGTGCTGGTGCTGGTGCTGGTGCTGGTGCTGGCGGTGGTGGTGGTGGTGATGGTGGTGCTGCGATAGGTGTTGATGCTGTAAATGTTACTGCTGCTGCTGGTGCTGCTAGAGATGCAGCAGGCATAGATATACTTTGCTGCTGCTGTGTACGAGCGAGCTCAGCAGCACGTAGATGATTGGTTAGTTGCTGCTCCAGTAAGGCCTTTCTTATGTTGCTCTGCTGCTCCGCCAGCTGCCCCCCTGCAGCAAGAGTATATGTATTCGATGTTATATGAGGCTCTGCAAGCGGTGATAGGCTTGAGCTCGATACAAATGTTTCCCTAAAAGGAAGCTCATTCCCGGGTGTATCGGCAGCTGCACTATACACAGGTTGATAGGGTAAGAGAAAAAATACAAAACCAAGAACAACAGAAAGAGATCCTAATAGAGAGAGAAAACGAAAACCAAGTGAAGAACTATTAGTATTCATATATAATCCTCTTCTTTCTCCTTTTTTTATTCTTTTATTGTATACATTCTCAACTAACCCAGCAGATACAGCAGCGGTGCTTACTACACCAGGCGCCTGGGTAAGAGAAGATGCAGCTGCAGATGCTGCAGCAGGAGCTGCAGCAGGAAAAGAAGAAGAATTAAACATCATTTTAAATAAGAATGAAGTTTAAAAAGATAAAAAAGTGGATTGAATGAGTTAATATAGATCAGAGAGATACAGAGATCTATCTAGCGATAGAACAAAGAAACAACAACACAACAAGTAAGAGATATATATAAACAGGATGCTCAACACAACCTGAAAAAAGATCAATAAAAAGAAACAATCTGCAGTATATGTTTGTACTTTTTAATAATATAAAAGCAAAAACAGCTCAAATAGAAAAAGTATTTATAAAATAATGATGATAAATATAAATATAAATATATGAAACAACAGCTCACCGCCATTCACTTACTCACCAACCAACCAATGGCCTCCCGCAAGGTCCCGCCGATGCAGCAGCAAGCGATGGAGCACGATGAGGAGGCCTTTTGGTTGTATATCTCGAGAAACCAAACAATATTTATTCTTTTTCTTGTTTAATTTTAATTTTTTATTTNTTTTGGTTGTATATCTCGAGAAACCAAACAATATTTATTCTTTTTCTTGTTTAATTTTAATTTTTTATTTAATTTCCTTTTAATTTCCCCCTTTTTCCCGCCGAAATTCCCTCCGTTTTAGGCCCTTCTGTCGTTTGTCTCGATTTCCACAGCTAGTCGGTCACTGACCCTGAACAGCCACCGCTGCCTCTAGGCTTTCATTCTTTTGTTTTAATTTTCCCATCAAATGACCCTTTTTCTTTTATTTTAAATATATATTCAGAAAAGTTTTCCCCTAAAAAGATTCTCGCGGTACCGCCCCGCCCCGTTCGGCCAGCTGCACCGGGTCACTTACTTAGTGCGAGACACGGCGCCGAGCAGCGGCGATATTTGCTTCATAAGTTCTGCAATTAAATTCATTTAATTCGTTTTCTTCATAAATTCCCAAAACTTTATTCAATTAGACTTAGATCAGCTCTGTTTTTTTTAGCTTTCTCTAGCCAGGATAGCTGTAAACCCCGTCGGTGCCCCTTCACCGATGCGAGATGCACAGCTGCGGCGGTTTCGTTCTACGCGTCCCCTCTTTATTTGAATTTTTATAACAATTTTATTTTATTATTCTTAATATTTATTTTATAGTGCATATTACTACGTCTAGGACGCATTAAACTCTGTATCTCTTGATCATGGTGCACGCATTACCGAGCTTCCCGCTTACCCTCAGCGGTATTGAACTGCAGCATAAGAACGAGAATAATCACAACACCGAGAAAAAAAAAATAAATAATGCGAGCAACTTAATAAAAATAATACGAGTAACTTCTATGTTTTGATCGCAGAGAAAGTTTAATGAAAAACTACACTAGCTTCCTCCGTTCTGCACTCTCCCTGAGTTACCGCTACTGCCGATGCAAGAACATGTCTTGTGTATAAGCTTTCAATCATGCAT
>NW_013570050.1:1220-2099 GCF_000499745.2 Eimeria mitis | reverse complement strand
TTAAATTCATTTAATTCGTTTTCTTCATAAATTCCCAAAACTTTATTCAATTAGACTTAGATCAGCTCTGCTTTTTTTAGCTTTCTCTAGCCAGGATAGATGGAAACCCCGCCGGTGCCCCTTCACCGATGCGAGCTGCAGAGCTACGGCGGTTTCGTTCTACGCGTCCCCTCTTTATTTGAATTTTTATAACAATTTTTATTTGATTATTCGTAATATTTATTTTATAGTGCATATTACTACGTCTAGGGCACATTAAACTCTGTATCTCTTGATCATGGTGCACGCATTACCGAGCTTCCCGCTTACCCTCAGCGGTATTGAACTGCAGCCTAAGAACGTGAATAATCACGAAACGAAAAAAAAGAATTATGCGAGTAACTTAATAAAAATAATACGAGTAACTTCTATGTTTTGATCGCAGAGAAAGTTTGATGAAAAACTACACTAGCTTTCTCCGTTCTGTACTTTCCCTGAGTTACCGCTACTGCCGATGCAAGAACATGTCTTGTGTATAAGCTTTCAATCATGTACTCATTGCTGTAGCAATAGAATTCATTGTATTGCCTTTCAGCTTTCTCTCCAGTCTATGAACGCTTACACGTTGACTCACCCACACCCCTCGTACCCGCTGAAGTTTCAACTGGCAACGAAAGCTAGTTGCAGCAGAACATACACTTGCTTACCCAGCTAGTACTTGTGCAAGAAAAGCAAAGAGAATTCAAAAATATATAGAGAGAGTTCAGCGGCAACAGCTCGCTCCTGAGACCCGATCTCTATGTAAGAGAGAGAGGGAGGGGCGTCTGTAGCGACAAGAATATAATAGCAATATATTATAATTATTATATTATATATTAATATATGGAATTATATGTCTAA
>NW_013570050.1:0-465 GCF_000499745.2 Eimeria mitis | reverse complement strand
CAAAATAACTATTTATTTATTGCGTATCCCTGGTGATGCAAATATGTTTGCATGCGTGGATGGACCTAAGTTGTCGTAACCAATGGTCAGCTGCATACGCCGACATCCATACACCCAAGCTGAATCGCTGAGGTAGCGGTTACATACTTTATATATATATATATTATACATACTTTTGTTTACATATACATATATATATATATATATATACATAAAGATATAAATGCATGCTATATATATATATTATATATTATATATATTATATATATTATATATTATATTATATATGAAGTCAAGTGCGGGCTCTTTTTGCCTGTGGTTCGTTCTGCGTGTCATCTTCTTCGTCAACATTTTCAGATTCATCATCGATATCTTCTGTGCTTTGTGCTTCTATCTGTTCTTCTTCTTCTTCTGGTTCAACTTCTTCTACATCATCATCACTATCACTTGCTTCTTGTGAATCAT
>NW_013570049.1:5083-5595 GCF_000499745.2 Eimeria mitis | reverse complement strand
ATATATATATATATATATATATATATATATATATATATATATACAGAGAGAGAGAGAGAGAGAGAGAGAGGTGGTATGTATATATAATATATATATATATATATATATATATATATATATATATATATATATATATATATATGTATATATATATATATGTATATATATATATATATATATATATAGAGGTGTACATACACCATAGGCCTCAAAGTTTGAGGTTTTCTAACAATGAAGGTGTTCGTTGCTGTGTGGGGAGAGCTGCGTATACACCCGAGATATCTGTGCATACACCTCAGCAGGGCCCCTTCCTCAGTATACTAGGACTTGACGAACTCAGAGCTAGCTAGCTAACTAGCTAGCTAGCTAGCCAACTAGCTAGCTAGCTAACTAGCTAGCTAGCTAACTAGCTAGCTAGCTAGCTAGCTAGGCTGTTAGATTGATATATTACTAACTAGCTAGCTAGGCGGCTATACGGCTAGCTAGCTAACTAGCTAACTAGCTACCTAGCT
>NW_013570049.1:4474-5045 GCF_000499745.2 Eimeria mitis | reverse complement strand
ATATATATATATATATATATATATATATATATATATATATATATATATATATATATATATATATGTAGGATAGGGGTAGACCTTAGTATAGCAACAAGCAGGCCGCTGCTTATACGCCTTTATCTCCATTTATAGGGGAGACAAGGAGACAGGAGACAGTAAGAGACACATAAGAGAGACAGGAGACAGGAGACAGGGGACAGCAGCAGTAAGAGACTCGTAGGAGAGACAGGAGACAGGAGACAGTGAGAGACACATAAGAGAGACAGGAGACAAGGAGACAGGAGACAGTGAGAGACTCATAGGGGAGACAGGAGACAGGAGACAAGGAGACAAGGAGACAGGAGACAAGGAGACAGGAGACAAGGAGACAGGAGACAAGGAGACAGGAGACAGCATATGATGAAGACACCAGTGCAGAGCAACAAACAGCCACTACGTACACGAGCAATAAGCGACAAAGAAATAAATAAATAAATAAATAGATAAATAAATAAATAAATAAATAAATAAAGAGAGAAATAAATAAAGAAAAAAAAAAGTAAAGAGAAGAAGGAGACAGATGATGTAA
>NW_013570049.1:4229-4419 GCF_000499745.2 Eimeria mitis | reverse complement strand
AAAAAAAAAAAAAAAAAAAAAAAAAAAAAAAAAAAAAAAAAACGGCTGGCTTACAGGCATATTCTTTCTTTTTCTTTGTTTATTTCTTCATTTCTTTCTTTTTCTCTTTCTTTCTTTGGGTTTAGGGTTTAGGGTTTAGGGTTTAGGGTTTAGGGTTTTTAGGATCTGTAATATAAATATCAGCCAGATG
>NW_013570049.1:2392-2828 GCF_000499745.2 Eimeria mitis | reverse complement strand
AGCAGCAGCAGTAGCAGCAGCAGCAGCAGCAGCAGCAGCAGCAGCAGCAGCAGCAGCAGCAGTAGCAACAATATATTCCCCCTTCATACAATTTCTATATAATATATCATCCCATCAATTTGAATTCTGTTTTTTTTTTATTTGCTGCTGCTGCTGCTGCTGCATCATCTGCTGCTGCACCTATCTGCTGCTTTCTTCTCCTGCTCTTCCCCCTACTCCTCCCCCTACTCCTCCCCCTCCTCCCCCTGCTGCTGCTGCTGCTGCTGCTGCTGCTGCTGCTGCTGCTGCCTAGGTTGTGGTTCACTTCCTGGAGGATTTCGAGCGTCACGGGAGATACACGGGTTTCGGTGATTGCGGCTTCAGCTGGCAAAAATTAGAAAATAAATTTATGCGCAGCGCGCTGCAGCTCAAACACAAACAGCAGGGAATACTCATA
>NW_013570049.1:1868-2339 GCF_000499745.2 Eimeria mitis | reverse complement strand
TTTTTTTTTTTTTTTTTTGGGGGGGGGGGGGGGGTTTTAGGGGCACGTGGGACTTCGTCGCCGTTTTTGTTTTCTTTGTTTTTAAATTTTTTGTGTTTTTTACTTTTTTTTTTTAGTTCCGTTTGTTTTACTCTTTTTGGCTTTTTATGCTGGTTTAGATGGTGGCCGTAGTGGTGCTGCTGCTGCTGCTGCTGCTTCTGCTGCTGCTGCTGCTGCTGCTGATGATGATGATGGTGATGCTGCTGCTGTTGCTGGTGGTGACGGTGTTATTGATGGTGGTTTTTATATTATATTATATTATATTATATTATATTATATTATATTATATTATATTATATTATATTATATTATAGTACACTATATTATCTAACACAATCTAATAAAAAAAACAAAACAAAACAAAACAAAACAAAATAAAATAAATTACATAACAATACATACATACAAACATATACATACAAACCGACACCT
>NW_013570049.1:1648-1814 GCF_000499745.2 Eimeria mitis | reverse complement strand
AAAAAAAAAAAAAAATATATATATATATATATATATATATATATATATATGTATGCAGGTCGACGGCGCCTCTTACGCACGTGACGTGCTGCAACAAGGAGACATATTATTGAGTGTAAATAACAACAAAGTAGCATCAGATGGATCTGTCTCTTTTCGTAATGGA
>NW_013570049.1:1265-1515 GCF_000499745.2 Eimeria mitis | reverse complement strand
TTTTTTTTTTTTTTTTTTTTTTTTTTTTTTTTTTTTTTTTTTTTTTTTTTTTTTTAAATAATTTACAATAAAAAAATTAAAATTAAAAAATTAATTATTTAGCTATTAACTAATTTATTAATTAATTAATTAAGTTATTATTTATTAATTAATTAGTAAATTTATCTATTTATTTATTTATTAATTTATTTGTTTATTTATATATTTATTTATTTATTTATATATTTATTTATTTATTTATTAATTTATT
>NW_013570049.1:994-1165 GCF_000499745.2 Eimeria mitis | reverse complement strand
TTTTTTTTTTTTTTTTTTTTTTTTTTTTTTTTTTTTTTTTTTTTTTTTTTTTTTTTTTTTTTATGGTTTTGTTTAATATTTTAGGAAATGCAGTATATATTATATAATTAAAATATTTTACAGTAAAAAAATTAAAAAACTAAAAAAATAATTATTTATCTATTAACTAAT
>NW_013570049.1:614-894 GCF_000499745.2 Eimeria mitis | reverse complement strand
TATTTATTTATTTATTTATTTATTTATTTATTTATTTATTTATTTATTTATTTATTTATTTATATATTTACTTATTTATTTATTTATATATTTATTTATTTATTTATTATTTCAGTTGCTGGTGCCTGCAACAAACGACCTGCCTCGGCCAGAGTACTTGATAGTGGGGGGATTGGTTTTCGTGCCCCTCAGCGAGCCCTTCTTAAAAAGTGAATATGGAGATGAGTTCGAGAGCAGAGCGCCAGTAAGATACACACAAATATATAAATATATATATATA
>NW_013570048.1:9930-10649 GCF_000499745.2 Eimeria mitis | reverse complement strand
CTGGGGCCACAGATGGCACTGCTCTGCTGCTGCATGCACACAGATGCTCCAGCAGCCGCAGCCGCAAACCGATAACCTGCTGCAGCAGCACCTCGAGAGGGGTATCTGTCGGTACCTCCTGCAGGGCCCCTTTGATCTGCATGCAAACACAAAGCAGCAAACAAGCCCCAAACTTCAGCAACCACAAACATGCATGCATGCATGCAGTACATATATGCATGCACACACACGTATACATCTGCACACATACAGAGAAACCACCCACAAGCACACAGGAGCAAGAGGGGGACCCACAAGCGCAAGGACTTCTTCTTTGAGTGCTGCTGCTCTCTCGAGCTCTTCTAGAGCATTTGTTTTGCCGCCAAGAGGAGAAGCAGCATTCGTATTACTACTGTTTAGGGTGAGGAGGAGAGCGTCTCTGTCTCTGTCTGCTTGCCATATGAGTGCTGCAACGCGGAGATGTTTATCCGGCTGAGGCACAGTGCGCCCCTCCTCAGGCCCATCGATGAGGTCCACCAGCTGCCGCAGCCAGATGTCGAGCTTCAGGGGCCACCGGCTCGACACTGTCTGCAGCACGAACGCCTCGCGGTTGACCAGGGACCGCACCACCAGCAGGCCCCACCCACCGCCAGAGCCAGAGGGGGCCCCCTCCTGCAGCTGCTGCCGCATCTCTTGGCTTACCCCACACCCACCTGAAGCCTCCTCCAGCAGATGCACGT
>NW_013570048.1:8384-8728 GCF_000499745.2 Eimeria mitis | reverse complement strand
TTCGCCGCGAGGGGGCCCGCAGAGGGGGCCCCCTGTCTGGAGAGGGGCCCCCCCCTGTACCCCCCCTGTTGCAGGGTCGGGGGCCCCCCCGGCAGAGGCCTGCCCCTTGTCTCCTTCTGTGCTTTGTGCGTCGCGGCGTTCTCCATCAATATACACCGCATGCAGCCCCAAAGTTGATTCCCCTTTGCCCCCTACAACCACTGTACAGTTAGCTAGAAGGGACCCCCACATCCAGGGTGCGCATGCATTCACTCCTGTTGCTCTGGCGGGTTTCGGGGCTGCTTTCCAGCTGTTGCTGTTGCTGTATAGAGTAGAAGCAACAAGACTAGCTCGCTGCATCTGTC
>NW_013570048.1:6032-8284 GCF_000499745.2 Eimeria mitis | reverse complement strand
CACAACCACTGTACAGTTAGCTAGAAGGGACCCCCACATCCAGGGTGCGCATGCATTGACGCCTGTTGCTCTGGCGGGTTTTGGGGCTGCTTTCCAGCTGTTGCTGTTGCTGTATAGAGTAGAAGCAACAAGACTAGCTCGCTGCATCTGTCCTGTTACTGCTGCATGCTGCAGCAGCGCCGCCACGGCCTCTACACGCTCAAGGGGGCCCCCACCAGCACCACCCCCCCGGGTGCTGATGAGGTCTAGGGGTGTACACCCTGCATCGTTTTTGAGTGATGCATCTGCCCCCAAGGAGAGAAGAAGCTTGATGGTGTTGTAGCAGCCTCTTCTGGATACAGGAGCAGCAGCATGCAGTCTGCTGCTGGTGAGAGAGGGCTCAGCAGCACGAAGAGCAGCACGGTGCAGCGCCGAGTTTCCCTCTGCATCTCTTCTGTCTACCCACACACCGTAGTTACACACCAACATAGCCATCAACATATCCTGGCCTATATCTGCTGCTATCATCAGTGGGGTGCTGCGGTCGCTGCTGCTGCCTATACCCTCGGGGCTGCAGCCCCCCTCCTCTATCAGCACCTGCACCACGTCCCCGTACCCCTTCTGTATTGCTAGCTTCAGGGGGGTGTCGTGTGCATGCTCTCCATACAGAGAAGTTATGTGTTGCTGCAGCTGTTCCTCTTGCCACTGTGCGTTGTTGCTGCTGCTGTTGCTGCTGCTGCTGCTGCTGCTGCNTGCTGCTGCTGCTGCTGCTGCTGCTGCTGCTAGCACCGCTGCTGCTGCTGTGGTTGCTGAGAGAGGCCATCTGCTGCTCCAGTGAAGCAAAAGTGCAGCTGCCGGGGGCTGCTGCTGCGTCCTGAGCCTCAAGCCAGCTGGGGAATTCTTTGAAAAAGGCCAACAGCCACTGCAAGTTTCTATCTCTTACAGACTGAAACAGCGCGTACACTGTGCCGTGGTGTATATCCATCTGACGAGCAGGGGGGGGCCCCGGTGAGGTACCCCCAGGCGAGGGGGCCCCAACACCTCGGCTGGGGGCCCCCATAGAGCTGCATGCAGACACCAGCTCAGTGGTCCTGTATCGCTGAGAAGAGAGAGAGGCCGTTTCTCTCTCTTTAGCTGCAGCAGATGCGGGTAGCTGCTGCAGCCCCTGCTGCTGCTGCTGCTGCTGCTGCTGCTGGTCGTGGTGTTGCTGCACCTGTTGTTGTGGTTGCTGTTGTTGTTGCTGTGCATGCATCTGCTGCAGCTGGTGTTTTTGGTGCTGTTTCTGGTGCATGCGTCGAGCAGCACGCGATGGGGCCCACTGATAGAACCTNGCTGGCTGAAACTCTATTTCTATGATATCTTCATTTGGGTTAAACCCAGGCACAGATACAGTAATATGTGTTTCTCTCCACCCTTCTCCTGCTGCCTTGGGGGCCCCCCGTATGTTCAGCTGGGCCCCCATTGCATGCACACGCATCAGGTCCCCCAAAGGAAGGTCCTGGGGGCATAGTAAGCGACCACTAGAGAACCACAGCCACCGACACAAACCCCATACAACACCCACCATCTGGGGGCCCCCAGCTGTAGATACACCTGAAGGCGCAGACGGGGGCCCCCCTCTAAACTGCACACGGAAAGGCAACGCCGGGTGTACAGACCCCACATCAAGAAGAGGAATCACCCCGCCCCTTCCCCCCTCTTGCATGTCGCTGCTCGCACTGTACCCCTGCTGCTGACGCACAGAGCGCATCCCGCGGGCGGTGGCGATGGGGGGCCCCACAACAGAAGAAGGGGCCCCCAGCTGCAACACAGGAGCCTCCAACCCCCCATGCTGCTGCTGCTGCTGCTGCTGCTGCTGCTGCAACTCCCCGAAGGCTGGAGTTACACTGGGCAGGGAGGGGTCCGCTGCGGGCCCCACCACAGTCCATGGGTCAGTGCTGGTTGCTGCTGCAGTTGCTGCAGTTGCTGCTGCTCTTGCTGCTTCCGCCTCCTCTGCGGGGCAATCGTTCAGGGCCTCTTCTGTGGGCTCCCGGCTCGGCTCCGGCCGCTGCACCCACCGCCATACAGCAGAGGGGTAGGCGGCGGGGGCCCCCAGAGGCAGCCGCAGGCTGAGGCCCCCCCGTATCTTGGGGGAGAGAGAAAATACCTGCCACAGGTGAGACGCCTTGGACCCTTCTGCTGCTGCAGCTGCAGCAGCAGCAGCAGCAGCTGCTGCTGCTGCTGCAGCAGAAGCGCCTCCGCAAGCAGAAGCAGCCTTGTGTCGACTCGTCGCA
>NW_013570048.1:5555-5932 GCF_000499745.2 Eimeria mitis | reverse complement strand
CTGCTGCTCTTGCTGCTTCCGCCTCCTCTGCGGGGCAATCGTTCAGGGCCTCTTCTGTGGGCTCCCGGCTGGGCTCCGGCCGCTGCACCCAACGCCATACAGCAGAGGGGTAGGCGGCGGGGGCCCCCAGAGGCAGCCGCAGGCTGAGGCCCCCTCGTATCTTGGGGGAGAGAGAAAATACCTGCCACAGGTGAGACGCCTTGGACCCTTCTGCTGCTGCAGCAGAAGCACCTCCGCAAGCAGAAGCAGCCTTGTGTCGACTCGTCGCTGCGTCATCTTTCTCCCGCTCTCCAAGGCCCCGTGACTCCCCTGCTGCTGCTGCTGCAGCAGCTTCCGCAGCAGCTGCAGCAGCAGCAGCAGCAGCTGCAGCAGCAGCT
>NW_013570048.1:5225-5455 GCF_000499745.2 Eimeria mitis | reverse complement strand
CAAGGCCCCGTGACTCCCCTGCTGCTGCTGCTGCAGCAGCTTCCGCAGCAGCTGCAGCAGCAGCAGCAGCTGCAGCAGCAGCTGCTAGTCCCTCCGTCTTGCGGGGAGAGGCAGCAGGGGCCCCCACCAAACAGGCTGGGTTGTCTGCTGGTGCTGGGTCAAGCGAGTAGAAGACCTCATGAAAGGGTACAACAACGGGGCAGTTTGTTTCTGGGGGCCCCAGGGTTGCA
>NW_013570048.1:3874-5125 GCF_000499745.2 Eimeria mitis | reverse complement strand
GGGGAGAGGCAGCAGGGGCCCCCACCAAACAGGCTGGGTTGTCTGCTGGTGCTGGGTCAAGCGAGTAGAATACCTCATGAAAGGGTACAACAACGGGGCAGTTTGTTTCTGGGGGCCCCAGGGTTGCGGAGAGGAGGAGGCGTCTCCATAGAGAGGAGACAGCAGAGGAGACACAGCCCGTTGGCTGTCTCCTCAGCAGCAGCACGGGTACCACTGCAGCACAGCTCGGTGGCAGTATCTGTGCAGCCAGCAGCTGCTCCCCACTAAACCACAACAAATGTCGACCCACAGCACGCAGCACCACACGCAAACCCGTACACCCCACCATACTCTCAAACGCAGACCGCATCTTCTTCTTCTCCCACCGCTGCGCCCCCAGCAGCGACGCCAACCCCCTCCTCTTCCCGCAACGATGTCCATGAGGGACCACCTGGGGGCCCCCCCCCTGTGGGGCCCCCCCCTGGGGGGAAACCTGGGGGGCCCCCTGGGGGCCCCCCCCCTGGGGGGAAACCTGCGGGGCCCCCGGGGGGCCCCCCTGGGGGGCCCCCTGGGGGGGGCCACAGTGGCAACCCGGTAGCGGTGGCTGAAAGCCACACAGCAGCTCCCGCGAGCTCAGCTGCAGCAGCGCTGCGTCCGTGGCCCCGTCCCAGCAGCCCATGAGCAGCTGCCCCCAGAGCCTGCTGTCGACAGCCCCAAAGAAAATCCTCGTTACTGGGTTTCCCTCATCAAGGCTGCTGGTGTCGCTGATGCTGCTGCTGCTGCTGCTGCTGCTGCTGCTGCTAGTGCTGCTGCTGCTGCTTGTCTTGCTCCCGCCTGCTGCTGCTGTACGCAACGTGAAACAGACGCTACAGGAGGCAGAAGAAGCACCGCACTGCAGCGGCTTGCTGCTGCATGCATACACCGCGCCAGCCCCCTTGTATACACCGTGCAGGTTCCTCACCTCCAGCCGCGTTGACACCCCGGCGCTGTTCTCTGTCTCGGGGCCTCCAACCACCACCAGCTGCAACGCGTCGTTCGCAGCATCCGTCTCGCTGCTGCTGCTGCTGCTGTTGCTGCTGCTGCTGCTGCTGCTGCTGCTGCTGGCTGGCACGCTAGGTATCCACTGAGGTGCTTCGCTGCAGTTGCTGCTCTCCCCCACAAGGTGCTCAAGGTTGCGGTCTAGGGCCACGAGAAGTCTGGGGGTCTTCCGCAGTTCCCTTTGTTCACGTGCTGTGGAGTCTGCTGCTGTCCCTGCTGCTGCTGCTGCTGCTG
>NW_013570048.1:3379-3774 GCF_000499745.2 Eimeria mitis | reverse complement strand
CGCTAGGTATCCACTGAGGTGCTTCGCTGCAGTTGCTGCTCTCCCCCACAAGGTGCTCAAGGTTGCGGTCCAGGGCCACGAGAAGTCTGGGGGTCTTCCGCAGCTCCCTTTGTTCACGCGCTGTGGAGTCTGCTGCTGTCCCCGCTGCTGCTGCTGTTGCTGCTGCTGCTGCTGTTGCAGGTGCTGTCTCTGCCGGCCGGTGCAGCAGCAGCTGCTGCTGCTGCTGCTGTTGCTGCAGGGCGTTGCAGCGTGTCTTCTGTGTCTGTCTCTGGCGCAGCGGCTGCAGGTTCAGCAGCAAGAAGGACCCCGGCACCGCCTCAAGGCTACCCACGGCGCGGGTGTATCGTATGGGTTCAGCGATGAAGACGGAGACAGGCAGAGTCTGCACGGAGCGC
>NW_013570048.1:3116-3279 GCF_000499745.2 Eimeria mitis | reverse complement strand
TGTATACACCGTGCAGGTTCCTCACCTCCAGCCGCGTTGACACCCCGGCGCTGTTCTCTGTCTCGGGGCCACCAACCACCACCAGCTGCAAAGCGTCGTTCGCAGCATCCGTCTCGCTGCTGCTGCTGCTGCTGTTGCTGCTGCTGCTGCTGCTGCTGCTGGA
>NW_013570048.1:2478-2876 GCF_000499745.2 Eimeria mitis | reverse complement strand
GCTGCAGGGCGTTGCAGCGTGTCTTCTGTGTCTGTCTCTGGCGCAGCGGCTGCAGGTTCAGCAGCAAGAAAGACCCCGGCACCGCCTCAAGGCTACCCACGGCGCGGGTGTATCGTATGGGCTCAGCGATGAAGACGGAGACAGGCAGAGTCTGCACGGAGCGGACGAAGGCGGGTGGAAAGGAGACAGCAGCAGCAGCAGCAGCAGCAGCATCCCCCACAGAGACGGGGCGCTGGGGGCCCCGGGGGCCCCCCCGGGGGCCCCCCTCGGGGCCCTGGGATCGGCTAAGCTCTGGGCCTACACTGCCAGCGCCGCTGCCGCGACGCTGAGAGGTCGATGGTTGTGGATTTTTGCTGCTGCTGCTGCTGCTGCTGCTGCTGCTGCTGTTGCTGTTGCTG
>NW_013570048.1:0-2378 GCF_000499745.2 Eimeria mitis | reverse complement strand
GCTGCCGCGACGCTGAGAGGTCGATGGTTGTGGATTTTTGCTGCTGCTGCTGCTGCTGCTGCTGCTGCTGTTGCTGTTGCTGCTGCTGGTTCTGCTGGTTCTGCTGCTGCTGCTTCTGCTGCTGCTTCCCGTGTGTTTGTTGTTGTTTTTGTTTCTGTTAGCTGCTGGATGGGGGGGGAGCTGCTGCGTGACCGAGCAAGAGGCCCTTGCCACCCCCTCAGCAGCCATAAGGTACCCGGCCAAGTCCGAGAGAAGAGGAGTGGTGTTGTGCTGTATCCATGTAAGCCCCCCCCATCTATCTGCCTTGAGTATAGAAACGCATGCATTGGCTAGATAGTGAGTAAGAAGAGAACAGTTGATGCGGTATCGTACATGTATTTTATTTATATCTATAGCACAGAAACAATCTAAACTTGTTGGCCTCCAGTTGTTTACTTTCTCCATATTATCAAATACTGAACCACTTATAAAACATATACACTCAAAGTAACACTGAAGATAACTTAATATATCTCTCCC
The DNA here is from genome assembly GCF_000499745.2 of Eimeria mitis. Lineage (NCBI taxonomy): Eukaryota > Apicomplexa > Conoidasida > Eucoccidiorida > Eimeriidae > Eimeria > Eimeria mitis. The sequence goes on along the minus strand of NW_013570048.1, from coordinate 1,859 downwards.
GCAGCCTACTATAATATTACTACTACCAACAACAACCCCACCACTATCACCACCATCACCAACACACACACACACACCACCCTCCTCCTCTGTCTGCTGCACCGCAGATGCAGCCACCACCGCTCTATCGCCAGCAGGAATATCATTATTATTATTTTTTGCAGCAGCAGCAGTTGCTGCTGCTGCTGCTGCTGCTGCTGCTGCTGCTGCTGCTGCTGCTGGTGTTGCTGCTGATGGTGGAGAAGAAGAAGGATATGTTTGGGGTACATATCTAGAGAGAATCCAGTGTGTCATCCGTGCTGCATCGAGGCCAAGCTTAAGGGGTAGATTAACACCATTGATAAGGAGCCCAAACAAAGAAGAAAAAGATAGAGGGTTTACGAGGGTTTCTCTGAGTATACCGGGACAGAGAGGATGTCTTATAAACCCATCCATAAGCCAATGTGCTACATATACAGAAGGGGCCAGAGCACAATACTTTGGTGTTTTCTTACTGCGCCGACCTGGGGGCCCCACCACCTGACCCACTGAACCCATCAAGTGATATAGTAACTCTGTCTGCAGCAGCCGCTGCAGTCTCTGTATACATTCTTCTTCTCTCCAGCAGGAGACAGCACGATAAAGTAAACGTTGCCATCCAAATAGAGGACAAGTTTTAATACTATGATGTTCAAGCTGCTGCAGCAACGATGAAGAAGCAGCAGCAGCTGCTGCTGCTGCTGCAGCAGCAGAAGAAGAACCAGAAGATGATGATGTGGGGGCCCCGCAACTCAAATGTATACGGAATGGCTGCTGATAGTCTGGGGCCCCATCGTCACTCTCTCGGCTTATAAAGTATGCACATATACGCAACAAACGAAGCAAATTCACTGCAGCAGGACGAGGCATGCTCTTGCATGCACCCCGCGCAGCCAGCGGCTCCTTTAGGCCCCTGTGTACATACACCGCAATACAACACTAAAAAAAATATATAAAATTATATAAAATAATGTAATATGAAATAATATAAAATTATGTAAAGTAAAATAACATGAAAGGGACATGAAACAAAATCATAAAAAATAATAAAAAATGAATACAAAATAATATAAAATAAATATAAATAAAATAAAACAAAATAAATGTAAATTATACTGAATTAAATACACTCAACTATAACAAAACAAATTAAAAAAAACAAAAAAGGAAAAAAAAGCAAAGTACAAAAACATATATATATCTTATCTGTCTCCTTTATCTCCTCCCCTCTCTCCTCCCCCCCTCTCTCTATCTCCACCACTAACCCGGTAAACTATAACTTTGTTTTTTTTCTTTTGTTTAATATTAATTTATTTTGTTATATTTGGTTGTACTTAATTCATTACACTTTATTTATATAATTTCATATTACTAAATTAAACACACGCAGTTAAAAAAAAAAAAAAAAAAAAAAAAAAAAAAAAAAAAAAAAAAAAAAAAAAAAAAAAAAAAAAAAAAAAAATAAATAAAAAAAAATAAAATATTTTTTTCTTACTTGTATAATCTATCGAGTATCATATCTGGGCAAAGAGCAACGATGATACAGATGAGGTGTAGAGCGTCTCTCCTGAGGGCCCAGCGTAGCGGGGGTTCCAGCAGCCTATGCAGCATCCTGCTAGACCATAGAGCACAGGCCCCTTCATAGTTAAAAACACGAACATCAACGGGGCCCCTGAAGTGTAGAAACCCAGACTCTTGTCTTGGCTGCGGCAGCAGCAACTTGGAGACAGCTGAGTCCCAGCCTTTGCCTATGAGTTCTTGGACAAGTCTCAGCTGTCTCCTGTCTTTTTCTAGAGTGTTATATGTTTTTTCTCTGTCTCCTTTTTCTCCTCTTTCTGCTG
>NW_013570047.1:10684-11190 GCF_000499745.2 Eimeria mitis | reverse complement strand
ATAGATATATATAGATATATATATATATATATATATATATATATATATATATATATATAAACTTACATTTATAGTTATTATTATTAGTATATTTTGTTTGTATTTGTTCTTTTTTTATATTTATTTCTTTTTTATTTTTTATTGATTTAATTAATAAACCAAAATTAAATAAAACACCAAAAAAAGAACCGCAGGGTGACCACTGGACATCCACTGCTTCTGAAGATTCATAAACAATAAACCCTAAACCCTAAACCCTAAACCCTAAACCCTAAACCCTAAACCCTAAACCCTAAACCCTAAACCCTAAACCCTAAACCCTAAACCCTAAACCCTAAACCCTAAACCCTAAACCCTAAACCCCGATGAAATCTCCTGCCTCGACGTCTTCTGATACAAGCAAGTTAAACCCTAAACCCTAAACCCTAAACCCTAAACCCTAAACCCTAGAAACCCCGTAAACCTTCGATTGCTACAACGCCACGAAGAGCTTCTCTTACTCTCCG
>NW_013570047.1:10208-10584 GCF_000499745.2 Eimeria mitis | reverse complement strand
TTTAGGGTTTAGGGTTTAGGGTTTAGGGTTTAGGGTTTAGGGTTTAGGGTATGTATTGCATCTAATTATTTGTTTGTTTGTGTGTGTAATATGTATAAAGAGTTAGTATACTCCGTGGTTTAGGGTTTAGGGTTTAGGGTTTAGGGTTTGTGGTGGTTTAGGGTTTGTTGCCGCTGGAGACAGCAGCAGAAAAGGATGAGTTGCCGCAGCCGCACTGTCTCTTCTCTGTCTCTGGCTCTGAGCTGCTGGGGCTGCCGCTTGCTGCTCCCCTTGCTGCCTATGATACTGTCTTCTCTCTACCCATGCAAACCATCTCCATGGATAAAGGTATGCTGCTGCTGCTGCTGCTGCTGCTGCTGCTGCTGGTGCTGATGGT
>NW_013570047.1:9917-10108 GCF_000499745.2 Eimeria mitis | reverse complement strand
TGCTGCTGCTGCTGCTGCTGCTGCTGCTGCTGCTGCTGCTGTTGCTGTTGCTGCTGCTGCTGTTGCTGTTTCTGCTGCTGTAGTTGCTTCTGCTGCTATTGCTGCATTTGGTGATGCTGCTGCAGTTGCTGCTGCTGCTGCTGCTGCTGCTGCTGCTGCTGCTGTTACAGTCGCTCTTTGTGCGCTTGCTT
>NW_013570047.1:9271-9437 GCF_000499745.2 Eimeria mitis | reverse complement strand
ACCCTAAACCCTAAACCCTCGAGTTAAGAAGAAACTAACAGCAGCACAACTGCAGCAGCAGCAGCAGCAACAAGAACACAGCAACTGCAGCAGCAGCAGCAGCAACAGCAGCAACAGAATCCCTGCTGCAGCAGCAGCACACCTAACAATAACATTCAATATATTC
>NW_013570047.1:8826-9171 GCF_000499745.2 Eimeria mitis | reverse complement strand
GCAGCAACAGCAGCAGCAACAGCAGCAGCAGCAGCAGCAGCAGCAGCAGCAGCAGCAGCAGCAGCAGCAAAAGCTGCTCCGCGTACAGCCCTGGTATGTTCGCCCCCGCGCTGCAGCAGCAGAAAACAAACGGCTACGCTGCGACCCCCAGCAACAGCAGCAGCAGCAGCAGCAGCAGCAACAGCAGCAGCAGCAGCAGCAGCAGCAGCAGGAGTATGCGCATGTAAGTTTATCGCGGCTGCTGCTGCTGCATTATTATCTTCTTGATGCTTTTCTCTCTTCCTTAACAAACGCCTTGAAACACGTACAAAGGTGAAACCCTAAACCCTAAACCCTAAACCCTAA
>NW_013570047.1:7307-7800 GCF_000499745.2 Eimeria mitis | reverse complement strand
GTAGTAGTAGTAGTAGTAGCAGCAGCAGCAGCAGCAGCAGCAGCAGCAGCAGCAGCAGCAGCAGCAGCAGGAGTAGTAGCAGGAGTAGTAGCAGTAGTAGTAGTAACCCTAAACCCTAAACCCCTAAACCCTAAACCCTAAACCCTAAACAGAGAGAGAGAAGCGGCAAAAGGCCTGGAGTAGCAACCTTAAACCCTAAACCCTAAACCCTAAACCCTAAACCCTAGGAATTTCTCTTTTAAAAAAAACACTATAGCGGTTGATATTAAAGGGTTTAGGGTTTAGCTATTTAGGGTTTAGGGTTTAGGGTTTAGGGTTTTAGGGTTTAGGGTTTAGGGTTTATATATAGTGTATAACATTAACTGTTTATTGTTTTCTCTCAATGCTTTCTTTTTTCGTCTTTCTTGTTTCGGGTTTAGGGTTTAGGGTTTAGGGTTTAGGGTTTAGGGTTTAGGGTTTAGGGTTTTTGCAGCTGGAGGGTTTAGTGGGTTTG
>NW_013570047.1:5245-5814 GCF_000499745.2 Eimeria mitis | reverse complement strand
TTAGGGTTTAGGGTTTAGGGTTTAGGGTTTACAATATCGAGTCTAGGGTTTAGGGTTTATTATGTTTCAGGGTCTAGGGTTCAGGGTTTAGGGTTTGTAAGGTTACACAAGGCTTGTGGTTTATGAGGGTTTAGGGTTTATGAGGGTTTAGGGTTTAGGGTTTATGAGGGTTTAGGGTTTATGAGGGTTTAGGGTTTAGGGTTTAGGCCCCCAAATTTTATTTTTGGAGTTTTTATGAAAACCCGAGCAGCAAACAAATGCAGCAATTCACAAAAATATGCAGCAGTTGCTGATGCTGCTGCTGCTGCAGTTGCTGCTGCAGTTGCTGCTGCTGCTGCTGCAGTTGCTGCTGCTGCTGCTACAGTTGCTGCTGCAGCAGTTGCTGCTGCAGCAGTTGCTGCTGCAGCAGTTGCTGCTGCAGCAGTTGCTGCTGCTGCAGTTGCTGCTGCTGCTGCAGTTGCTGCTGCTGCAGTTGGTGCTGCTGCAGTTGCTGTTGCTGCTGCTGCAGTTGGTGCTGCTGCTGCTGCAGTTGCTGCTGGTGTTTCTGCTGTTGCTGCTGTTACTGGTGG
>NW_013570047.1:3910-4664 GCF_000499745.2 Eimeria mitis | reverse complement strand
AGGGTTTAGGCCCCCAAATTTTATTTTTGGAGTTTTTATGAAAACCCGAGCAGCAAACAAATGCAGCAATCTCACAAAAATATGCAGCAGTTGCAGCAGTAGTTGCTGCTGCTGCTGCTGCTGCAGTTGCTGCTGCTGCTGCTGCAGTTGCTGCTGCAGCAGTTGCTGCTGCAGCAGTTGCTGCTGCAGCAGTTGCTGCTGCTGCAGTTGCTGCTGCTGCAGTTGCTGCTGCTGCAGTTGCTGCTGCTGCAGTTGCTCTTGCTGCTGCTGCAGTTGCTGCTGCTGCTGCTGCTGTTGCTGCTGGTGTTTCTGCTGTTGCTGCTGTTACTGGTGGTGTCGCAGCAGCAGCTGCTGCTGCTGCAGCTGCTGCAGCAGCAGCTGTTGCAACAGTTGCTGCTGCTGCTGCTGCAGCAGCAACCGTTACTACTGCTGCAGCAGCAGCAGCAACCTGCTGCTGCTACTACTACTACTACTACTACTACTCCTGCTGCTGCTGCTCCTGCTGCTGCTGCTGCTCCTCCTCCTCCTGCTGCTGCTGCTGCTCTTGCTGCTGCTGCTGCTGCTGCTGCTGCTGCTGCTGCTGCAGCAGCAGCTACTCAGAAGTATCAGAATCGAATCCAAAGTCATCGTCATCTTCATCATCGAAGAATTGCTGCTGCTGCTGCTGCTGCTGCTGCTGCTGCTGCTGCAGCTCTTCCTCATCAGTATCATCATGCTGCTGCTGCTGCTGCTGCTGCTGCTGCTGTAGCAGCAT
>NW_013570047.1:2547-2879 GCF_000499745.2 Eimeria mitis | reverse complement strand
AAATAAACGGTTCAGCAGCAGCAGCAGCAGCAGCAGCAGCAGCAACTTACGAGCCTTACGTCTATACACAAAACACATACATACACACACAAACCCTAAACCCTAAACCCTAAACCCTACTTAACCCTAAAACAACAAAACACGAAACACATACTTATGAAAATTTTAACACTAAACTCTCAAAACCCTAAACCCTAAACCCTAAACTCTAAAACTCTAAACCCTCTAAACCCTAAACCCTAAACCCTCAAAACCCTCTAAAACCCTAAACCCTCACTGGAATTTTCTGGCTCTAACTTTCCAGTGTGGTTTAGCTTCTAAAACCCTAAACC
>NW_013570047.1:2017-2447 GCF_000499745.2 Eimeria mitis | reverse complement strand
ACCCTAAACCCTCGAAAACCCTAAACCCTCGAAAACCCTAAACCCTCGAAAACCCTAAACCCTAAACCCTAAACCCTCACTGGAATTTTCTGGCTCGAACTTTCCAGTGTGGTTTAGCTTCTAAAACCCTAAACTCTCAAAACCCTCTAAAACCCTAAACCCTCGAAAACCCTAAACCCTCGAAAACCCTAAACCCTCGAAAACCCTAAACCCTCAAAACCCTAAACCCTCACTGGAATTTTCTGGCTCTAACTTTCCAGTGTGGGTTAGCTTCTAAAACCCTAAACCCTCAAAACCCTCCAAAACCCTAAACCCTCTAAAACCCTAAACCCTCAAAACCCTCCAAAACCCTAAACCCTCTAAAACCCTAAACCCTCGAAAACCCTAAACCCTCTAAAACCTTAAACCCTCGAAAACCCTAAACCCTCAA
>NW_013570047.1:1277-1917 GCF_000499745.2 Eimeria mitis | reverse complement strand
ACCCTAAACCCTCGAAAACCCTAAACCCTCGAAAACCCTAAACCCTCGAAAACCCTAAACCCTAAACCCTCACTGGAATTTTCTGGCTCTGACTTTCCAGTGTGGTTTAGCTTCAGCCCTGGGGGGTAAATCGAGGTTTTGTTTTGTTATATTTGCTGCATCAGACGGAGAAAGAGCTCCGAAATCTTGTTCTGCTGCTGCTGCTGCTGCTGCTGCTGCTGCTGCTGCTGCTGCTGCTGCTGCTGCTGCTGCTCCTGCTTCACCAACTATTTCCTCTGCTGCTCCTCCTGCTGCTGCTGCTGCTGCTGATCCTGGTGCTGCTGCTCCTCCTGCTCCTGCTGCACCTCCTCCTGCTGCTGCTGCTGCTGCTGCTGCTGCTGCTGCTGCTTCTGCGTCGCTGCGGGCCTGCAACCCCTCTAGCTGCTTCCTAAACTTACGCTCAAATGCTGCTGCTCCATACTCGAATTCTGCTGCTGCTGCTGCTGCTGCTGCTGCTGCTGCTGCTGCTTCAGGTGCTTCTGCTGCTTCTTCTGCTGCTGCTGCTGCTGCTGCTTCCTCGGCGTCAAGAACTACGTCCTGCTGCTGAGAATGTCCTGCTGCTGCTGCTGCTGTTGCTGCTGCTGCTGCTGCTGCTGCTAGA
>NW_013570046.1:29635-30690 GCF_000499745.2 Eimeria mitis | reverse complement strand
CCTTGTAGGGACTGCCGGGGTTGTAGGCCTCTTTCTGAAGTTATATCTGATTGCATGCCTCTCGAGGCCTGCCTGCATTCATCGCTTTGTTTGGAGGTCAGCGACGGCGGACAATTTAGCGGTGATAAAATGAAGAGAAAATGCTGGAGAGGACCTGGAGCAATTCCCGTGCAATTGCACTCACTTCAAGCGATTGTGTCTTCCTTAAGAACATCCGCCAAGGCCCCCGCGCAACAGTGTTCCAGGCTGCGTTCTGCATGAGTAACAACTAAGGACACACAAGGTCTCGGCTTCACTCTTCGTTGTTTGCTGCTGTGTGTTATTCTCAGCCTGTTGCTGCTGACCTGAGCCGACGGGGTTTCTCCTGCTGTGTCTCCGATGACGCGGGTTGTTTCGTTTGCAATTTTCTCTAGTGCGTCGATCTCCCTCACCGTATTTAGCTTTTCGCTTAGGGAGAATCAAACGTGAGTTATTGCTCTTTCTCTGTCGCCTACATATTTTGCCGCTGCTAATGTGTGCCCTTGCGTCCGGTTGCAGCTTCAAGAGCTTGCAAGAGGGTCAAAGGAGCGGAGTGGCCTCTTTGTTCGTGCACGTACGCATTCAAGGCATACTCGTAGCTACTTAGCTAGCCCGCTAGCCAACTACCTAACTGGATAGCTAGCCAGTTGGCATGGTTTCTTGCATATACTGCGCGTTTGCGTCGGAGGCAGCTAAATATCTTTCCCATTTCTTCTTTTGTCTCAGTCGTGTGTGCGTTTGCTGTATCTTTTGCCGACATGCGTTGGGCTCAGATCCCCCCCTTCTCCGTAATGAGTCTGCAGCAGCAGTTAGCAGCAGCTTTGCGTCTGCTGGCGGTGCTGGCTCGAAAGGAACATCAGCAGGGGCTAGGGAATGGACTGCCAGAGGAGAAGGTCGAGCCGCAGGGAAGCTGAAGGGTGCAGTCGCTTGCCTTCGCTTATCTCCACGCTTGCCTGATTTTCCCAACTTGCTGCGCATTGGCATATTTAATCGAACGGGCTGCGCAGAAGGCTAAGAAGCTAGGGTAGCCAGTCATC
>NW_013570046.1:28619-29535 GCF_000499745.2 Eimeria mitis | reverse complement strand
GCTACTGGGTGGAAGCCAAACCAGGGTACGAAGGACTTTGCGCAGCGGTTGCAGCTGCTCGGGTACGCCCCCTTGTCGAGCCATCTATTGCGCTGACTGCATGTCAAGGACATGTTCGCTGCTGCCGCCAGCGGCGCTTCCTCAGCAGCATCTGCTAGATTGCTAGCTTCGATTCACCAGCTAGCTGCAGCTGGCTGCAGCTAGCTGGTGACCGTGGTCTGCTGCACGTAGCATACCATGACGCAACTAGTCCTCTTATTGTTTATCCCAAACTGGCTGGTGTTTGTTAACGAAACAATTAACGTTGTTTTAGGCTGTTCTTTAGAGCCTCTAACGGTCTGCTTCCCCTCAGCAGAAAGGCAAGCACGAGAAAAGCCGTTAGCGGGAGTCCCGCGAGATTATGTACATCTTATCGGGCCTGCGTGGCGCACTCGACGTGTGACTGCATGCATGCACTCATTCGATATACAGACACAAACAAGTAAATTCAGCTGCAGATAACCACCTATGTGCACGGCTGTACACACAGGTAGGCAGTGTACAGAGAGCTGCGCAGCCAAGCACCCGTGGACAGACATGAAGACCTTCAGAAACCCAAATAAAATGTTAGGCGAGTCTCAAGTAGCACCTGCTGCAGGTCCTCGTGAGACCCTAATCCCTGATGGTGGCGAGGACACCAATGCCCATCTGGTACAGCCGGTTCCTTAACATGCATACAAAGAAGAAGCCGATAAGGAGGGCAACGGACACATGCCAGAATAGACAGAAACGAAACGAAGACATAAACAGAGGCAGTGAGCAGGATGCTACACCGAGAGGCACAGGAAGCAAACATAAGGCACCACGTGAAAATAGAAGCTATCATGGAGCCCTGGGGGCTTTACGGCTTCTGGCTGCTCCAAGAGTAAGGCCTGTA
>NW_013570046.1:27835-28519 GCF_000499745.2 Eimeria mitis | reverse complement strand
AGAGCTGCGCAGCCAAGCACCCGTGGACAGACATGAAGACCTTCAGAAACCCAAATAAAATGTTAGGCGAATCTCAAGTAGCACCTGCTGCTGGTCCCCGTGAGACCCTAGACCCTGATGGTGGCGAGAACACCAACGCCTATCTGGTACAGCCGGTTCCTTGACATGCATACAAAGAAGAAGCCCATAAGGAGGGCAACGGACACATGCCAGAATAGACAGAAACGATACGAAGACAGGAACAGACGCAGTGAGCCGGATACTACACCGAGAGGCACAGGAAGCAAACATAAGGCACCACGTGAAAATAGAAAATATCATGGAGCCCTGGGGGCTTTACGGCTTCTGGCTGCTCCAAGAGTAAGGCCTGTGGCCCGAGAAGCCCCCCTTGCTTGTGTTTGCTTCTGCTGCCGCCGCTGCTGCTGCTCCTCATCGTGCTGCCGCTGCTGTCCCTCTTGTTGCTTCTGCTCTGAGGAAAGAGAAGACACTTCTTTGTCATCCGTTTGCCTGCATTCATCGGGTGATCCTTGTTGCCGCTGCTGGTCGGTCTGTTGCTGTTCCTCCCGTTGCGGGTGCGCTTGCTGCTGCTGCTCGTCTTCCTGTTGCTGTGGCGGTGGCTCCTTGTCTGGCTGCTGTACCCCTGCGACCTCTTCTGCTGTGCGCCACTGTTGCGTCACGTGTACG
>NW_013570046.1:27249-27735 GCF_000499745.2 Eimeria mitis | reverse complement strand
GAGGAAAGAGAAGACACTTCTTTGTCATCCGTTTGCCTGCATTCATCGGGTGATCCTTGTTGCCGCTGCTTGTCGGTCTGTTGCTGTTCCTCCTGTTGCGGGTGCGCTTGCTGCTGCTGCTCATCGTCCTGTTGCTGTGGCGGTGGCTCCTTGTCTGGCTGCTGTACCCCTGCGACATCTTCTGCTGTGCGCCACTGTTGCGTCACGTGTACAAAAAGCTCCGGATAAGGCTTGTTTGAAGGCGGGGTGAGGACTTGTTGCTGCTGCTCCAGTCTAATGGAGCCGTGCCTGTGCAACAGCAGCAAATGGGAAAAGGTGCAGCAGGCTGTCCTGGGATCAACGCGGCCTCTCGGCAGCAGCCGACTCAGCGGAATCGTAGACTCGTTCTGCTGCTGTTGCTGCTCTTGCTGTTGTTGTTGCTGCTGCTGCGGCGCTGGCTCTCCCGCGCCAGCGAATAGGTGCCCTGAGACGTCCGGATGAGTGAGC
>NW_013570046.1:26936-27149 GCF_000499745.2 Eimeria mitis | reverse complement strand
GCTCCGGATAAGGCTTGTTTGAAGGCGGGGTGAGGACTTGTTGCTGCTGCTCCAGTCTAATGGAGCCGTGTCTGTGCAACAGCAGCAAATGCGAAAAGGTGCAGCAGGCTGTCCTGGGATCAACGCGGCCTCGCGGCAGCAGCCGACTCAGCGGAATCGTAGACTCGTTCTGCTGCTGTTGCTGTTCTTGCTGCTGTTGTTGCTGCTGCTGCT
>NW_013570046.1:26695-26836 GCF_000499745.2 Eimeria mitis | reverse complement strand
GCATACTGCTGCAGCAGCTGCCGAAGCCTGAGCGAGGCAACGGCTGTGCCATGGGCCTCTTGGTGATTTTTCTGCTGCTGTTGCTGCTGCCTCACGTGCTGCTGCTGCTGCTGCTGCTGCTGGTCTTCGCTAAACTCAGTA
>NW_013570046.1:25513-26595 GCF_000499745.2 Eimeria mitis | reverse complement strand
GCATACTGCTGCAGCAGCTGCCGAAGCCTGAGCGAGGCAACGGCTGTGCCATGGGCCTCTTGGTGATTTTGCTGCTGCTGTTGCTGCTGCCTCACGTGCTGCTGCTGCTGCTGCTGCTGCTGGTCTTCGCTAAACTCAGTGGGGCAGCCCTCAAAGTCAGGAAAGTCGCCGTAGGCTAACGCCTCCAGAGATGCCTCCGACGAGGCGGCACTCAGGCCGCTAGCCCGCCTGCTACTCCCCAGCCGTGAAGTGCTCGAAGCTTCCTAAGATGCATGCAGCACCAGCAGCACCAGCAGCAGCATAAGACGGCAGAGGCAACAAACGGGACCAGCAGCACACAGCAGCCGTAGTGGCAGACTTTCCTTCAAAGGCAACCAAAAGAACGCGCAGGGTTCACGAGATTCCAACGCAATGCATCACCACCAGCAGCACCACGAGCGAGCAGTGGCAGCACCAGTCGTTTGACAACTGAAACAAAGGAGAGCAGCGCGAGGATGCACGTGCAGCTTCACCGCAGAATGCGCAATCAGCAACAGCAGCAGTACCACCACCGCCAAAGCTTCTTACCGATTCCCGTGGCACTTGGGTTAGGCGAGTTTGTGTGGCCCTCTGTTGCATGCTGCTGCTGTCAAAGATGCCTCGCAGCACTTCTACGTACTCTCCGCTGCCCAGAAGATCTCCGCTCCTGCGCCTGCCACTACTGCTGTCTTGTTGCTGCGGCTGCTGCTGCAATTCGGCTTCTGTGTACAGTGTAAAGTCCCCTTCCCAGTCTCGTCGGGGCCACGGACCCCCACGGCCTGAACTCTGCTGTTGCGCTTCGTTTGTTTGTGCTGCAGCAGCAGAATGCTGGGGCCCGGGGTAAGACGACAGCTTATTCAAATGTATACCTGCGACCGCGTTACGGCCTTCTGCTGCTGCTGCTGCTGGGGTTTGCTGCAGGCTCCAAGCTGGCTTGCCTCCAGGGAGGAGGAGCTGCTGCTGTAGCCACTCGTAAAGGTTTGCAACGGGATGAACTGCGTAAAGCTGCGGGACAGCAAAAGCAACATCGCCACGCTTACTCATGCTGAGCAGCATCCGCAAAC
>NW_013570046.1:24947-25413 GCF_000499745.2 Eimeria mitis | reverse complement strand
GCTTGCCTCCAGGGAGGAGGAGCTGCTGCTGTAGCCACTCGTAAAGGTTTGCAACGGGATGAACTGCGTACAGCTGCGGGACAGCAAAAGCAACATCGCCACGCTTACTCATGCTGAGCAGCATCAGCAAACGCAGCAGCAGCCGCAAAAGCAGCAGCAGCGGCAGAAGCCGCAGCAGCAGCGGCAGCAGCAGCCGTAGCAGCACAGGCAGCAGGTTCCGGTGAAAAGACGTACCTCGTGAACTTCAGCCGTTGTTGCTGCAAGGTACTTGGCGGCCTTGCAGAGCGGTGGAGGGGCTGCCATGGTGCTGCTGTTGCTGAGCAGGGTTGGAAAAGCCCTGTCGCCGCTGGTTCTGCTTGCTGTGTTTCGCGATATGTTGGTATCCAGCTGCACTCCATGGCCCTGCTGCAAAAATCGTGTGAGACAGACAGAATTAGAAAGGAAAGGCTTTAGCCAAGGAGCGACA
>NW_013570046.1:23515-24847 GCF_000499745.2 Eimeria mitis | reverse complement strand
CTGCCATGGTGCTGCTGTTGCTGAGCAGGGTTGGAAAAGCCCTGTCGCCGCTGGTTCTGCTTGCTGTGTTCCGCGATATGTTGGTATCCAGCTGCACTCCATGGCCCTGCTGCAAAAATCGTGTGAGGCACACAGAATTAGAAAGGAAAGGCTTTAGCCAAGGAGCGACCTCTGGCGCACGCAAGTAGCAGCAGCAGCAACAGCAGCAGCGGCAGCAGCAGCAGCTCACGCCTCTTCTTCGAGTGGCTTTTGGTCCTGCAGAGATGTCCTGAGCTTCCGCCATACCTTCTTCCTGCTGCTGTTGCTGATGCTGCTGCTGCGGTGCTTCGTACTCTTCCTGCTGCTCTTCCTCTGGCAGGGGCCCCCACATGTCTGCAAAGTCGGCAGACTCTACCCCGGGGTCTTCTTCTCTTCCTCCTCCTATTTCACCTGCTGCTGCGGAGGCACTTTTTCCTGCTGCTGCAGCTGCTGCTGCACTGGAAGCTGCTGCTGCTGAGGGGAAAGGGAGATGAGGCTCAGGGCCTCCGAACGCCCAGCGTCTCCACGACATTCCGGGAGCATGCGCTTCTCCTGCTGCAGCGAGAAGCCTTTCGTGTGATCCGATTTGCTGCTGCTGCTGCTGCCCCGGTCGAGTACTTCCGGAGCGCAGAGGCGTGGCTACAGCAGCCCAGCAAGCGCTGAACAGGTCGGGGGCCCCCCGCTGCAGCAGCAAACCGGCGCTGTCTCTGTTGGCTCGCACACTGGACTCTGCCTCCTGCAGATGTGTGGCAAAGACGCTTCCTAATCGTTTAAGACGCTGCTGAGATTCTTCCTCCCCTTGTTGCTGTTGCAGCTGCAGTTGCTGCACCAGCAGCAGCAGCACAGTATACACAAAGACCCAAACATGGCATCAGTGCCATCCGAGTCGTTAAACACTTGCAGGGGATTTAGTGTTTGTTAAATGCACAGACGCGTTGATTTGTACATATGGGGCCTACCGCTGCTCGCTCCCAAATTGCATCTGCTGCCTCGTCTGCATCTTCCTGCTGCTCTTCCCCGTCATCTTCTCTCTGGGCCTCTGTTGTCCGCACTCTCTTCCTTCTAGAGTCTTGCTGTTGCTGCCGCCCCAAAAGCTGGTGATTATCGGCGTTGTTGCTACTGCTGTTGCGCCGATGGTGCTGCTTCTCGGGCTGCAGCAGACGCCGCAGCAATTGCAGAGCATCCGCAGCCAGCAGCACCCACTGCTGCAGCACCAGCGAAGCGGCACCGCGTACTACAAGGGCTTGCTGCTGTACGGGCAGCGCATCGCTGTTGCTGCTGCCACAGCCGTTACTTCCTCCTCGATCTTCGAGC
>NW_013570046.1:19662-23415 GCF_000499745.2 Eimeria mitis | reverse complement strand
GAGAGGAGGCTGGGCAGCTGCAGGCGTCGCAGCTCCCTGTCGCTGATGTGCTGCAGAATAGACGACACATAACTGGATTCGCATGCGTGCTGCCTGCATGTTTCTCATTCGCAGTTACACTATAGAAACGCTTCATAGTGGGGACCAAATGCTTCGGCAAACCGATCACCTTGGAAATGCCGGAGTGCCTTCTCCGCGTGTGGGTGTCTCCGTCAGCAATGGATATCGAGAGGGGGAGGGCCCCTATGGCGAGCAGCTGGCCAAACAAAGCTGCAAAAAGACAGCAAAACACACTTGGCTAGGGTATGCATCGAGCGCGCATACGCCCGGTCTTGCATAATCGGCATCTGGACGTACACTTGGGATGAGGCCTGGACCCGACAGCGACCAGCGCGTAGCTTTCACCTCCCGCAGTCTCCATTGAATATCTGCGAAGGAATCAACTAATACCGTAATTGGCCTCTCACGTTGTGTTGAGTTGTATGGAGTTCACACAGCTGAACGCACGAAACACGCATCAAACGGCAAACGATTGAGGGGGTCTTCTTCCCTTTGCGCTCGTACGTTGCCGTCGTCTTTCCCTGTTCTACTGACGGATTCGATGCAGGCTCGCTGGACTGATGCAGTTTGGAGCAAACTGGGAGGCTCAGGAGAGGTCTATTCTGATAGCAAACACCAGGATAAAACTGCTGAGGGGACCCGAGACCACACGTTTTGCGGCAGCAGACGCAGCCGTGGCGGGACAGAGGAGCAGCTGCCGCTTTTCTGCGCGGAATAACAGGTGACAGGGGCAAGAAACACATTTAGTCAAATGCCCCTCCAGATGCCGATGGAAAACTAGTGTGTTTTGTGAATTTCGGCTCAGGCGTACTCAAGACAAGTGATCTGGTACGCTAGCTGGCGCCGACTTACGAGACCCGCTAGCCAGCTCCTTCCTCTACCCGCAACGTGGGTAGCTTCGGAATAAATAAAGATATTAAATTGTTTATGAAGTCGTGCATACGTACAGAAACCAAACCGAGAGGATGGGCGAGCAAACGGCGTGTGTTTCAAAGTGGGGTTGTTGCTGCCTACTTTTCAACGTGGCTCTGCGGCCAATCCACGTAACAAATGACCCCTCTCATCCAAATCGGAGAAATGAAAATGCGTGTTCTAGCTTTTAATTTCAAGTGAAAACGCCCAGCAAGCCATCGGGTCCCCCGTCTCCTCCTCGGGGTCACTCACAGCAGCGACCGCCTCTGCCGGCTTGGGGCTTACAATGGTCACCATGAGCGTTCCTTGGTCTAGAATAACTGCAAAGGAAGCTGCCCAAAAGCTTATAAGTGCATTTATAATTAATATGAAAAGTGTTTGAGCGAGGAAACAACCGGCGCTTTGCTCCCGCGTGCTCCTTCCCTGCGTTTCAGGGAACCATTGGTCACCCCGCATCCTACAGCTACATTCCTGCTTCCCCCGCTACAAAGAGCACAGGAACGTTATGAGCTGTTTAAGTGCCAGCTACAATTTGCAGCCTTGTAGAAGAAGTCCCGAGACACCGGAAAGCGTCTGTGTCAGTGCTCTGACTGAAGGTCAACTAGCATGTGCAGATTTTGTCTCTGATGACTTCTTTGAAACTCTGTGGAAGGGCCTAAAATCTTCCCACTTCCTAAGAAGACGTGCAACAAACCTGCCATTATTCACTGCTACCACTGCTACCGTACGCGGCCCGGCAAGCGTGTAGCCCAGCCTGCCTGGCTGCATATACACTGCATATACATCATCGCCTACAGACAGACAGAGACTCAGTCTTCATCACTGAAGTCATTATATACGGCTGATGCAAGACGTTTAAGACAAGGATTATTAGAAGATACATTTCTTCCTCTTTAAGGATCAAAGTATTTTTTTTACCCTTAAAAAAACATATCTCTCTATAGAATACATTTGGGGACCCCTTTAAAGCAGTCCCAAGAGGAAAACCCCACAGGGAAGTAGATCCAATCCCCAAATTTAAACTCTAAACAGGTAACATCGCGGGGCGCCCCACAGGGGACCGTAGAGAGGCCGCAGAGATGCCTTCGCTGGGGCCCCCACAGGGGCCCCTTGGGGAGTCCTGGCAGGCTGTCCCGGAAGAAGTACCACAGGGGGCCCTAGAGGGGCCCGCAGCGCTGTACGTCTTCCTTGAGGGCCTCGAAGTGGTCAACGACCCCTTCTATCCTGGCGTTACTGTGACCGGAACGCCTTGCCAGCTGCCGCAGCCTCTTCAGTCCCTTCAAATCTAGGTCAGCCGCCACGTCTTGCGCTCGGTGAACTGCAATGTACACACACCGGGAGCAAAAGGAGCAGCAGCAGCAACAGGAGCAGTACGAACAGCCGAAATGTGACGTATGCGTATACTGGTAAACAAACGAGACCGCTGAAGCAGCGCCAGCAGCAGCGGTTGCACCAGCAATGCCTCCCGCAGCAGCAACATAAGCAGAAGCAATTGTAGTAGTATCAAAAACAGCAACAGCGGCCACAGCAGTCTCAGCAGTGACGGGATTGCTATTGAGGGGCATACCTAGTTTGGCCCACGCCTTGCTGTCGGCAATCTGGCAACCCTCAAATGCCTCAAGGACCTTCAGCAACTGCTCTCCCTGAAACTGCGCAGCCCCCCGTTGCTGTGAAAATAGCACCAACTGATACACCAAGCGGGGATCGACGAGCTGCGATACACCACACGATCCCAGGCGCACGAACCCAGCAGTACAACCCTGTGTCTCCTGGCCTCTGTTTCATGGGGAAACGCATGCGAGGAGTCCTCTAAATATTGTAGTATTTACAAATCCGGGTCTAGCGTTTAAGGTTCAGGCTCACCTGCATGTCTGCTAGCGCCTCCGCCAAGGCAGCAACCATACTGGTGTTGGTTGTGTGGTCAAGGCGAAGCAAGCGGGTCTCCTCACACAGCACCTCGAGCAACACGTCTGTGCATGCGCTGTGCAGCAGCGCGCTGCTTCTTAGGCCATCCTTTGCAGCTGCAGCAACGGCTGCTGCTGCAGCGGGAACTGCAGCCGAGACAGAAGGAGACTCTTCGCCTGTAGGGCCCAGAGAAGGTGCTGGGGTATGCCCCACAACTCCTGCTTCTGGTACAGGCGCAGCATCAGTTGCCGCTGCTGTTGGTGGTGGTGCTGCTGCTTCGGGTGGTGGTGCAGATGGCATTGTTTCTGCTGTTGCTGGCGCATGTCCCGCTGCTTGTGTGTCACCTTGTGAATACACTTGGGCTGGCTTGAGAATGGGAAGCAGCAGAGGCAAGCAGTCGAGAGGGACAGTCTCTCTAAAGGGTAAGTAGGCGCGGTGTCTGCTGCTGCTGCTGCTGTTGCTGGGTCTCTTGTGCAGCGGCACGGAGAAGACTTTTGTGATCTTCGCGTCTCTCAATGCTGTCCAAACAGCCGTGAGGCCCTGACACACAGATCACAAGCTTCAGCACGCCTGCTAGCGACACGTCCGACACAGCTAGCCACAAGCTAGCCAGTAGGTAACCAGCAGCTAGTTCGTAGCTTGTCAGCAGCTAGTCAGCAATTAGTCAGCAGAGAGTCAGCAGCTTGCCAGCAGCTAGGCAGAAGCCAGCAAGCAGCTAGTCAGCAGATAGCGCCTATTCTGCCTTCCCCCAAATACCTGAGCAGTTAGTGGGGCGGCACCACCAAACGCCGCAGGAGTTTCCATCTCGCTGAGCGGTCCGTCCTCTTCTGGTGCTGGTACCGCTACGCTTGCTGCTGCCGGCGCAGCCGGTGCCGT
>NW_013570046.1:18953-19536 GCF_000499745.2 Eimeria mitis | reverse complement strand
GTGAGGTGTCACTGCACCTGCAGCAGCATCAGTAACAGAAACAGCTCCGCTTGATTCTGCTTCTACATGTCCCGTTGCTCTCAACTCATGAGGCGCATCTTCGGAACGTGGCGTCAACTGAGGCGCAGCCGGAGCAGCAGAAGCAGAAGCAGTAGCAGCAGCAGCGCCTGCTGCTGCTGCTGCTACTCCTCTGTAGGGTGCAGCTGCTGCAGCCAGCGTACGCCTGACGAAGACGTCAAGGCGGTTGAGAACCTCCTGCCTGAGGCCCAAAATCTCAGCGGGCTTCAGGCGCTGCGCAGACACCCCCCAAAGCAGCAGTAACAGCAGCAGCAGCATGTTCTGTGGTTTTAGGAGGAACAGCGGCTGCCTATGTCGTCGCAGCAGCAGCGCAGGTCCTAGCAGCACAACAGTTGTCTGCGTGCCGGGGGCCTTTCTGTCGAAGGCCCCTAGCTAGCACTGTGCCACTATCTAAATACTAGCAAATCACCATACAGCTTATAGTGACTTGCTTGTATTCAGATGGCGGCACACTTAAAGTGCTGCGGTTGCTGCTGCAGTGCTGCTGCATGCCGTTGCTGTTATC
>NW_013570046.1:17916-18767 GCF_000499745.2 Eimeria mitis | reverse complement strand
AAACCCTTAACTCTAAACCCAACCCCCTACACCTTAACCCCTAAAACGCCAAGCCGCTGCCCCTATACCCAGAATTGCGGACTTGTCAAGAAACATGAAGGTAGAAGGGTTCGTCTCTAGTGTGATCAAGCATCTAGGGTTTAGGGTTTAGGGTTTTTGTCTGCATACCGATAAGTTCCCACACGGGGGGCTGCGTGACTCCATTCTTCGCCAAGCCCCATGCACAGACGGCCAGCTGTTTGCTGCTGAGCTGCTGTTGCTGCAGCAGCGGCTGCAGATGCTGTGTCAGTTGCCACAGAGCCGGACTGTACCCTATGACCCCAAGCCTATGGGCACAGCAGAAGCAACAACAACAGTAGAAGCAGCAATGGCAGCAGCAGCAGCAACCGCAACGTGTCGTGCTGCAGTACCTCCTGCTGTTCTCCCCGTTTCCCTTTCCGTTGACCTCCCTAGAGCTATCACACTTGCTACTGTTGCTACTGTTCCTGCTGTTGCTGCTGCTGCAGTTCTCACCGATGGATGGTGAGGTGTATGTACGGCGCCTGCAGCAGCTCCTGCTGCTGCAGCGCAGCAGCAACAAATGCTCTGAATGAAGGGCTCCGAAGGTCCAGGCGACGCCGCGTAGACAGCAAAGAGAGAGCAGCCAGCCAGTCCCTTCGTTTCATCTTGCCTTGAGAAGCAACAGCAACACAAGCAGTAGCAGAAGCAAAGTCAAAAACTCAAGTCGCAGCAGCAGCAGTGCAGAGTGCAACGCCAAAGAGATGTTCTCTAGACACCCAAGCGAAGCAGCAGCAGCAGAAACAGCAGCAGCAGCAGCGAGAGCAGCGTGACCAGCAGAGCCCTTAATACCT
>NW_013570046.1:15820-17773 GCF_000499745.2 Eimeria mitis | reverse complement strand
ACCACCGGACGATCTTAGCAAACCGCTGCTGCTGCTGTTGCCACGGCTGCTGATACTGTTGATGCTGTGCAAACTGCTGCACCAGCATCTGCTGCTGCAGCGGCTGGCGCTCCTGCAGCTGCCGCGGCTGCCCAGCAGCTACGCAGTTGCCGCGGCTGATAGCGGCGCGAATGCGCACCCATGAGCGTTGGCCAGCAACAGCAGATGCGGTTACTGCAGCAGTTGCTGCTGCGGCGTTTGCTGCTGCAGCGGTTGCTGCCCCGATGTTTGTGCATACTCCATGGCGCCCCAAGGTGAAGCTGGCAGTGGACCCCCTGAGGCCCCTGCAGCCCACGTCCCTCACCGCAGAAGCAGCAGCAGGAGCAGGGGATAGTGCTGAACTTGTTTGCGCTGCAGCAGCAGCAGGAGTAGCAGCAGCAGCAGAAATGCAAAAGGATCTTGGCAGAAGGAAACCGGCGGTCATCTGCGTAGCCGCAGCAGCAGCAGCAACAGCAACAGCAACAGCAGTAGCAGAGGTCCGCCTGCCGTTTCGTCTGGCCTTGCTGCTGTTCCGGCTTCGAGGACCCTTATTGTTTCTTTACGCGTTGTGTTGCCGTTGCAGTTGCTGCAGTCGTTGCTGCTGCTCCTGCGGTTCGCCGCTGTTCTCCGGGGTTCAAGCACTGCAAGCACTCGCCTCGGACATAGCGAGCGTCTCTGCGGCAGTCCTACTGGTTTGAGGGGCCCTAGGGGCCCCTAAGAGATGCAAGGCTTCATAGGGCCCCTGGGGCCCCCTCTTGCCACGGCGGGTGACGCTGCAGCAGCACTGCCAACAACACCTCAACAACTGCAGTGCAGAGCTTCTGATCATAAACCAATAAAAACAGTTATTTAATTTAGGAAGAGACAGAAAACTGCAAAAAGAAAACGGTGTGGGGCCCCGGCGTGCCTCACTGGGGGCCCCAGTGGGCCTCGTGGGCCTCCGATACTGCAGCACCAGCAACATTAGCAGCAACTGCAGCAGCAACTGCAGCAGAACTTCTAATTAGTTTTAGTTTGCTGCTTTCCTCATGGATCGCCTTCTGCTGTGTACATCTTTTGAGCCCACCGCTGCAGCAGCAGCAATGCCAGCAGCAGCAGCAACAACAGCAACATCTGCAGCTGCAGTAAGCTTCGTTGCGACTCAACAGCAGATCTCCCGTTAATAGTTCTGTTTGCGCCTCCGATGCCTTCACAAAGCCAATCGGATTTCATAGTGGGGCCACGTGAGCCAGCTCCATACATTGCAGCAACTGCAGCTACTCCTGCAGCAGCCGGAGCAGCAGCTGCAGCTGCTGCTCCGGCTGCTGCTGCGGAGGCCAGAGCTGGGCATAAGCCATGTCGCTGCTGAAACGGATCAGTCCTCATACCAGAGTGGATGTAGCGGCAGCAGCTGCAGCAGCAGCGAATGTTGCAGCAACTTCCTCTGCTGCGAGGCCTTACAGACCTGTGAGAAAACAGCTGCTGCTGCGTTGCCCAGTGGGGCAGAGGCAACAGCAGCTGCTGCTGCAGCAGCTGCTGCCACGAGAATGCTCTCATTCTCCGCCTCAGCAGCACGCTGCTGCGCGAGCAGCTAGTTCTGCTGCGGCTGCAATTGCTATGCAGCATAGGAACGTGCAGCAGCATTCGCATGTGCAGCAGCAGCAGCAGCAGCAACAGCAGCAGCAGCACCTCACCGAAGATGATGAATTCCCTTTTGCTGCCAATGCCTCCTGCTGGGGGCAGCCGCACCATCACTTGGAATTGCCTCCATGGGGACAACAGCTGTTGCACCAGCACCAACAACCGTACCCGCAGCAGCAACAACAGCTGCAGCAACAGCACCAGCTGCAGCAGCAGCCTCAGCTGCAGCACCACCAGCTACAGCAGCACCAGCTGCAGCATCACCAGCTGCAGCAGCACCAACTGCAGCAGCGCCAGCTGCAGCAGCAGCAGATG
>NW_013570046.1:15068-15720 GCF_000499745.2 Eimeria mitis | reverse complement strand
CTGCAGCAGCAACGAATGTTGCAGCAACTTCCTCTGCTGCGAGGCCGTACAGACGTGTGAGACAACAGCTGTTGCTGCGTTGCCCAGTGGGGCAGGGGCAACAGCAGCTGCTGCTGCAGCAGCTGCTGCCGCGAGAATGCTCTCATTCTCCGCCTCAGCAGCACGCTGCTGCGCGAGCAGCTAGTTCTGCTGCGGCTGCAATTGCTATGCAGCATAGGAACGTGCAGCAGCATTCGCATGTGCAGCAGCAGCAGCAGCAGCAACAGCAGCAGCAGCACCTCACCGAAGATGATGAATTCCCTTTTGCTGCCAATGCCTCCTGCTGGGGGCAGCCGCACCATCACTTGGAATTGCCTCCATGGGGACAACAGCTGTTGCACCAGCACCAACAACCGTACCCGCAGCAGCAACAACAGCTGCAGCAGCAGCCTCAGCTGCAGCAACAGCACCAGCTGCAGCAGCACCAGCTACAGCAGCATCAGCTGCAGCAGCATCAGCTGCAGCAGCATCAGCTGCAGCAGCACCAGATGCAGCAGCATCACCTGCAGCAGCACCAGATGCAGCAGCATCACCTGCAGCAGCACCAGATGCAGCAGCATCACCTGCAGCAGCACCAGCTGCAGCAGCATCACCTGCAGCAGCACCAGTTGCT
>NW_013570046.1:14520-14968 GCF_000499745.2 Eimeria mitis | reverse complement strand
GCAGCATCAGCTGCAGCAGCATCAGCTGCAGCAGCACCAGATGCAGCAGCATCACCTGCAGCAGCACCAGTTGCATCCTCAAAAGCCCACGGATGTAGAATTGCGGCCACCAGGACAGATAACAGTGTCTGGTTTGCAGTGGCATCAACAGCAGCAGCAACAGCAGCAGATTCAGCAGCAACAACTGCAGCAGAACCAGCAGGAACTGCATTACTGGCAGTGGCAGGAAGAGGCTTCTCTTGAGCAGTTCCTTCTGGATCTTCCTCAGCCGCCGCTGCAAATGTATCAGGAGCTGCGGCAGCAACAGCAGCAGCAGCAGCAGCAACAGCAGCAGCAGCAGCAACCGCAGCAACAAGCTCAGTATCATGATCAACAACAACAACAGTGCATGCAGCGTGACACCGACAGCAGCCCACGCAGCTCCCCATCAGCAGGTGCGGCAGCGCAT
>NW_013570046.1:13986-14420 GCF_000499745.2 Eimeria mitis | reverse complement strand
AGCAGCAGATTCAGCAGCAACAACTGCAGCAGAACCAGCAGGAACTGCATTACTGGCAGTGGCAGGAAGATGCTTCTCTTGAGCAGTTCCTTCTGGATCTTCCTCAGCCGCCGCTGCAAATGTATCAGGAGCTACGGCAGCAACAGCAGCAGCAGCAGCAACAGCAGCAGCAGCAGCAGCAACCGCAGCAACAAGCTCAGTATCATGATCAACAGCAGCAACAGTGCATGCAGCGTGACACCGACAGCAGCCCATGCAGCTCCCCATCAGCAGGTGCGGCAGCGCAGGCAGAAGCTGTGGCAGCGCCTGAGACGGAAACCGCAGCAACCGCAACAACAGCACAAGTTCAAACGGAAACCGCACCAGAAGAAGCCACAACAGCAGCATCAACAGCAGCAGCAGCAGCAGCAGCAGCAGCAGCAGCGGATCCTCCA
>NW_013570046.1:13388-13886 GCF_000499745.2 Eimeria mitis | reverse complement strand
ACGGAAACCGCACCAGAAGAAGCCACAACAGCAGCATCAACAGCAGCAGCAGCAGCAGCAGCAGCAGCAGATCCTCCCTCGGCACTCAAGGGCCTTCAGGAACTGCGGCAAATGGGCACTGCGCAACAGCGTCAGGTATACATCCGGCTGCTGGGGAAGACGGAGGATTCAGTTGCAGCTTCTGCTGCTGCTGCAGCAGGAACAGCAGCAGCAGCAGCAGGTGCTGATGCTGCTGCTGCTGCCGCTCCTGCTGCTGCGGGGCTCTCGCCCAGCGTGCTGATGTGTCTGCATGCGCTCGAGCTCGAAGCCATGCAACAGGGGCTGCTGCTGGCAGACGTTCCTAAGGAAGAGCTGTTCAGACACCTCCAGGAGTCGCAGCTGCCTGGAGAGCAGCAGCAGCATCAGCAGGAGGAGGAACAGCAGCAACAACAGCAGCAGCGGCCCCTGCTGCTGAATACGGAGTGGCTGCAGCAACAAAAGGAAGCTGCATACGGCGCT
>NW_013570046.1:11715-13288 GCF_000499745.2 Eimeria mitis | reverse complement strand
CGCAGCTGCCTGGAGAGCAGCAGCAGCATCAGCAGGAGGAGGAACAGCAGCAACAACAGCAGCAGCGGCCGCTGCTGCTGAATACGGAGTGGCTGCAGCATCAAAAGGAAGCTGCATACGGCGCGAACCCGTACCCGATTCCCCTGCGGTGGACGCAGCAAGATTTGCCCTCGAACCTTCCACAGCAGCAGCAGCAGCAACAACAGCAACAACAACAGGAGCAGCAGCACGAGGAGCTGTTGCCATCTCGTTCGTCTACAGAAGAGGCTGTGAGTCTTCTGCGGAGGAGACAGGTCATAATAGAGGGCTGCATATGGAGACGCCTGACGGCAGAGGTGCAGCAACAGCTGCAGCAGCTAGCAGCAACAGGAAGGGGAGGGGACTCGGGTCCTGCCAAGAGACTGTGGGTCCCTTGGGTGCACGATATGGCTAAGCCGATAGCGAAGCTGCAGGAGACGCAGCGGGGAGTTGCTGCAGCAATAGCAGCGGCGGTTGCTCCTTCAGACGACGCAGATGCCGCAGCTTCCACTAAAGCAGCAACAGCAGCAGCAGCTGCCGCCGCTGACTTAGACAGCAATGTGGCCTGCCTACCGCAGCAACTCGAGCCTGAATTGCTAGCTGTCATCANGCCGCTGACTTAGACAGCAATGTGGCCTGCCTACCGCAGCAACTCGAGCCTGAATTGCTAGCTGTCATCACTGCACGCACGGTGCTGCAGCAGGTGCTGCTGCCGCGGGCCACTGCTCCTACGGGGCCCGCCAGCAGAGGGAGGGAGGGCTTGACTGCTGTTGCTAATTCGGCGGGAGGAGTAGCAGCAGCTGCTGATGCTTCGATCTCCGGTGGTCCCCAGCTGCAGCAACGCCAAGCGCTCGTAACTCAAGTAGCAATGGCTATTGGGGACGCAGTGCATACCGAGGTAGCAGCAGCATTCCTGGAGCGACAGCAGCAGCAACAGCAGCTAGGCCAGTGCTATCTGCCGCTGCGCAAGCAACAGCACAAACGGCAGCACCGCAGCAACAGTGGAACAGCAGCAGCAGTGCCCGTGCTGCTGCCGAGGTGGTCCTCCAGGAGGCGCTTGGCTGTGGGGGGGATGCTGTTGCAACTGCTGCTGAAGCATGCCATGATTGAGGCCCCGTATGCTGCGGCAAAGGAGGAGCTCTCCATAGAGCTACAGCAGCAACGAGCGGAGCAGCAGCGTATACTGCTTAGCAGACGCCGCAAGCAAGAGGAAGAACAGCAGAAGCAGCAGCAGCTGCTGCTGCTGCACCAGCCGAAAACGACGCAGGCTCAGGCAACAGCAGCAGCAGCAGCGGTTCATGAGTCTGCCGAAGACATTGTAGCTTTAAAAGAAGCAGAAGCAGCCGCAGTTGCTGCTGCGGCTGCAGAAGAAGCCGCGATCGCAGCGGAGGTGGCAGCAGATGGAGCGGCAGACTCTGGGGTGTATGTACCTCTCGGCGGGAGAGCAGCAAAGGAATTGCAGCACCTTGTAGCCTACAGATCTCGGCACGGCCACGACAAGGTCAGAAACCACCCCAACAGTAGAGTTTAGCGTTTAGGGTTTAGGGTTTAAAGC
>NW_013570046.1:11180-11615 GCF_000499745.2 Eimeria mitis | reverse complement strand
ACCAGCCGAAAACGACGCAGGCTCAG
The DNA here is from genome assembly GCF_000499745.2 of Eimeria mitis. NCBI lineage: Eukaryota > Apicomplexa > Conoidasida > Eucoccidiorida > Eimeriidae > Eimeria > Eimeria mitis. Next base: position 11,589 of record NW_013570046.1, on the reverse strand, counting down.
GCAACAGCAGCAGCAGCAGCGGTTCATGAGTCTGCCGAAGACATCGTAGCCTTAAAAGAAGCAGAAGCAGCGGCAGTTGCTGCTGCGGCTGCAGAAGAAGCCGCGATCGCAGCGGAGGTGGCAGCAGATGGCGCGGCAGACTCTGGGGTGTATGTACCTCTCGGTGGGAGAGCAGCAAAGGAGCTGCAGCACCTTGTAGCCTACAGATCTCGGCACGGCCACGACAAGGTCAGAAACCACCCTAACAGTAGGGTTTAGCGTTTAGGGTTTAGGGTTTAAGGTTAGGTAAACGCAGGTGGCAAGGCGCCGCGATGAGTTGTTGCTTCGCAACCTGCTACTGCTGTAGGGTTTTGGGTTTTGGGTTTTGTGGGTTAGGGTTTAGGGTTTAGGGTTAGGGTGTAGGGTTTAG
>NW_013570046.1:10248-11080 GCF_000499745.2 Eimeria mitis | reverse complement strand
GTAAACGCAGGTGGCAAGGCGCCGCGATGAGTTGTTGCTTCGCAACCTGCTACTGCTGTAGGGTTTTGGGCTTTGGGTTTTGTGGGTTAGGGTTTAGGGTTTAGTGTTAGGGTGTAGGGTTTAAGGTTTAGGGTTTGTGCGTGTAGGTTGAGTTGCCGGCCTTTCGCCACCGCGTTCTGTACTGCGCCAAGCGGCGAAAGAAATTTGGGATAATTGAAATGCGGCGGCTTTGCTTCGACCGCCTGACAGCAGTAGGCACGGGTCCTGAAGAAGCAGCAGCAGCAGCAGCTGCTGCTGCTGCTGCTACTGCAAGTCCTGCTACAGAGACGACGATGACACCGGCACCGGCCCTTGCGACAGCAGCAGCAGCAGCAGCAGCAACTGCTGCAGCTGCTGCTGCCGATGCCCCGAACGGGTCGAAGAGTGACTCACGAGTCGGAGGAGGCGCGGAAGCCGCTGCTGCTGCTGCCGCAGCAGCTTCTGCTACTGTCCGTACTGCAACAGACCGTCTGTCCTCTCCATTCTGGTTGATGCTGAAGCACGTCCCCATGCTGCTGCCCCCAGCCCCTTGGACCTCCTACGGCAGCGGTGGCTACTTTATGCTGCGCACTGCCTTCGTGCGGAGTGTCTCCGACACAGACCCTGCCACCACCACCACCAGCAGCGATTGCAGCAGCAGCAAGGATTGCAGCAGCAGCAGCAGCACCGCAGCATCCACGGAAAGAATGCAAGACTCCGAGGAAATTCCAGCCGATACAGACGCTGCAACTTCACCTGGTGGCACAGCAGGCGGCAGCAGCAGCAGCACCAACAGCAGCAGCAGTAGCAACGG
>NW_013570046.1:9519-10148 GCF_000499745.2 Eimeria mitis | reverse complement strand
TCGTGCGGAGTGTCTCCGACACAGACCCTGCCACCACCACCACCAGCAGCGATTGCAGCAGCAGCAAGGACTGCAGCAGCAGCAGCACCGCAGCATCCACAGGAAGAATCCAAGACTCCGAGGAAATTCCAGCCGATACAGACGCTGCAACTTCACCTGGTGGCACAGCAGGAGGCAGCAGCAGCAGCACCAACTGCAGCAGCAGTAGCAACGCGAAGAAGGGGGTCCGGCGCAAGAAAGGCAATGAGATATACTTAGGTTGGGGCCCCCGCGCAAAGGCATGTCAAGACTTTCGTGTGTATGACACGTCTACTGTTCGCAGTGCTGTTTCCTTATTGGGGTCTGTGCCCTGGCAGATAAACAAAGAGCTGTTGCACGTGCTGCAGGCAGCATGGGCAGCTGGCGAGAGCCTAGGGAAGATGCCTTCGCGCAACTCTGTGCCCATCGACGACCTGCTGCAGCAGCATGAGGCGCAGCAGCAGCAGCAGCAGCAGCAGCAGCAGGGCGGCACCACCACCACGAGCAGCGCCAGCACTAGCAGCAGCAGTGAGAAGCGGTCGTTGCTCATGCGACATCTGATGCAGCAGGAGACTCGAATGAAGAGCGAGCGACCTTCGTTTCTGTTGAAA
>NW_013570046.1:3899-9419 GCF_000499745.2 Eimeria mitis | reverse complement strand
AAGGCAATGAGATATACTTAGGTTGGGGCCCCCGCGCAAAGGCATGTCAAGACTTTCGTGTGTATGACACTTCTACTGTTCGCAGTGCTGTTTCCTTATTGGGGTCTGTGCCCTGGCAGATAAACAAGGAGCTGTTGCACGTGCTGCAGGCAGCATGGGCAGCTGGCGAGAGCCTAGGGAAAATGCCTTCGCGCAACTCTGTGCCCATCGACGACCTGCTGCAGCAGCATGAGGCGCAGCAGCAGCAGCAGCAGCAGCAGCAGCAGGGCGGCACCACCACCACGAGCAGCGCCAGCACTAGCAGCAGCAGTGAGAAGCGGTCGTTGCTCATGCGACATCTGATGCAGCAGGAGACTCGGATGAAGAGCGAGCGACCTTCGTTTCTGTTGAAGCTGGAGACAGCTGAGAATTTCGCCGTTTCCTCTGCGCTTTACTTCCCTCACAACATCGATTTCAGGGGCCGTTGCTACCCGCTGCCCCCCCACCTCAATCACATGGGAGACGACGTCTCCCGCGCGTTGCTGCGGTTTGCCCGGAGCAAACCGCTAGGCGACAGCGGCTGGCGTTGGCTGCGCATACACCTGGCGAATCTCTTTGGCCACAACAAAGTATCCTTCGAAGACCGACGCAGGTGGACAGACACGCGAATGGAGCAGATCCTAGCAGCAGCAGAAGAGCCGCTGCAGCACAAACAATTCTGGGGTGCAGCAGACGAGCCCTGGCAGGCACTTGCTGCTATCTTGGAAATCGCAGCAGCTGTACGCTCAGGAGATCCTCCAGCCTTCTACAGCAAGCTGCCTGTACACCTGGATGGCACGTGCAACGGCTTGCAGCACTATGCAGCCCTTAATAGAGATCTTCGCGGGGGAGCTGCAGTTAATCTTGTCCCTGCGGAGACACCCCAAGACGTATACTCTCTCGTGCTCCAGGTGGTTAAGCAGAATGTACACCGCGTTGCCAGTGGCTGCACAGACACATCAGAAGCAGCTGCAGCAGCGGCTGGTGGTGCTGCATCTGCAGCAGACAGCGTAGAGGCGGAGGTCGGGCAGAAGCAGCAGGGCAGAGGGAGGAAGCGGAAGCAGCAGCACGCTGGTTCTGCTGCTCAGCAGCAGCGGCAGCAGCGTCAACAGCCGCAGCTGCAGGANGGAAGCAGCAGCACGCTGGTTCTGCTGCTCAGCAGCAGCGGCAGCAGCGTCAACAGCCGCAGCTGCAGGAACGGCGGCGTGAGCTTGCTCGTTTATGCATAGAGCATGGAGTGCTGCAGCGGTCCGTGGTGAAGCAGACAGTGATGACAGTCTGCTACGGTGTAACTGCACTCGGAGCGAGGGACCAAGTGCTGTCGCAGCTGGAGGATCTACTAGGGGGGCAGGTGCGGCCTGAGGTGCTGCGGGAGTTGGGGGGCTTCTTGTCTCGCGTTGTACTGCAGTCTATTGGGGAGTTATTTAGGGGTGCAATGCAGACAAAGAAGTGGTTGGATGCCGTTTCAGGTGTATGTACAGCAGCAGGTGTCCCCGTGGCATGGGAGGTCCCTGCCATTGGACTGCTGTGTGAACAGCCCTACCGCTCGCTGCAGCAGCAGCAGATCCGCTCTGCGCTGCAGCGACACACGCTGCACGTCTCCGGAGACAGTGCTCCTGTCAGCAGGTCGAAGCAGCGGCTGGGATTCCCCCCGAACTTCATCCACAGCCTCGATGCTGCACACATGATGCTGACGGCCTTGGAGTGTATAGGCACCTGTCGCATGGACATGGCCGCCGTACACGACTCCTACTGGGCCCATGCGGGGTGTATAGACACCCTGGCAGTAGCCCTTAGACGGCAGTTCGTTGCCCTCTATCAACACAACCCCCTCCAGTCCCTCTATGAGAACGTTAAATTCAGGCTTCCTCAGCAGGCAGCGCAGCTCCCGCCGCCCCCAGCTAGGGGACAGCTGGACATACGCCAGGTCCTCGACAGTCCCTACTTTTTTCACTAAGACGCACGAACGCCCTTTAGCACCACCAGCAGCAGCGGCATCTGCTGTTGCTGCTGCTGTAGCAGCGGCCAGTGCAGGAGGCTACCTGCTCTGTCTCTGCATTTTCTTACTTTCGCGCTTTCAAGCAGCAACAAAAACAGCAGCAGGTCCACCTGGAGATGCTACGGGGGCCGCTGCTGCTGTGTTTAGGATATGTTGATTTAGTGCCTCAATTGAGCTGATAAGATAAATAGACAACTATTTCGATGTGCTGGTGTGCTCTCTTTCTGTACTGATCTCCTGCTAGCCCCCTTCACCTGTCTAAACAGAAAATACAGAAAAAAGCTCTGCTGACACGAGAGAAGTAGCGCGGTACACAGGGGCGTGTGCCCGCTGCAACAGCAGCACTCACTGGTGGTGCTGCCGCAACAAAACCTTAGGCGTTTCTTCTTTGTTCTCGCTAGAGAGTTAAAATCAAATTAAAACATCTAAAAATTTTAAAACGGCATCGATAGCAACCAGGCAGCAGAGGCTGCTAGCAGTGGCCGCAGCTGCCGTCCCCCAAACAACTCCTGGAGTAAAATAGTGGCAACACCCACAGCAGCAGCAACAGCAGCAGCAGCAGCAGCAAGAGCAGCAACAGAAACCGCACAGCCCCTGTTACAATGGCCAATGCCAAATTTCTCTGTCGTCTGAGCTGAGCAGCTACACTTGCTGCTCCTGCTGCAGCCTACTCAGGGGGAGCTGCATCGGTATCTACCCGCTACTGGTAGCCGCTGAAGGGGTATAAGAAAGCTGCTGCTGTTGCTGTTGCGATCGCTCGCGCTGTTGCTGCTGCTGCTGCTGCGCAGCGCCTGGTGTACGTTAACCCTTCCGTTGCAGCAGCACCATCGCGTGGCACTCCACTGCCTCGCTGCGGCCCACAGGCCCGATACCTTCTCCTGTCTTTGCTTTGATTGAAATTTGGTTGCTGCGGATGCCGAGGGCTGCTGCTAAGTTTTCAATCATCTGCTGCTTCTTGCTGCTGATGCGGGGGCGCTGCAGCAAGAGGGTCACGTCCAGCTGCGCTACCGCGTACCCTGCAGCAGCAGCAGCTGCTGCTGCTGCTGCAACGAAGTCCCTCGAATCTCGCCCTTTGTTTTCAGCTGCTGTGTCAGGAAATTGTTGCCCGATATCTGCTGCTCCTGATGCAGCAAATATGGCGTCTGCTGCTGCATGCAGCACCACGTCTCCATCCGAGTGAGCTATCACACCGAAGCCCAAATTGCTGCTGCTGCTGCCGCTGCTGCTGCTGCTGTTGCTGCTGCTGCTAGCGGTGCCTGTGCCGTATCCCAATAGGCGCCGAAGGCCTAGAGAGGCGCCTGACAGCAGCCGGCGTCCGCTTGAAAATGCAGCAGCACCAGCAGCTGCTGCAGCTGCTGCTGCAGCTGCTATTGTGTTTGGCTGTTGCCGGCTCGCTGCTGCTGCTTTTGCTGCTGCTTCTGCTGCCTCTGAGGCGAACGAGACGCCCGATAGCACTAGGGGACCTAACAACAGCCAGGGCATAAGGTGCATATTAATATACTAGTAATATATTAGTATATTAATTATACTTTTGTGGTTATATATATAATGTATATATATGTATATATATATATGTATAAGTATATACACAGATGCATAATATATGGGGCCACAACAGTCCTGGTAGTAAAAGAAAACACATAAACATAAAAAGCGGCTGTGTGGTGGCGAGCGAAGCGAAATATATACAAAACAAAAATTTTTATTTTTTAATTACTCAATAGGAAAATAATTAATAATGATAAGAAGGAGACGAGAACACCCCTGTAAAATAAATTATTTTGTTTATTACTTTTTATTGTATTTTATTATATAAAGAATCAAATTAGTCACTATCAGCAATCAATAGCGAACTGTTGAAACATAAATTGTTTATCTAATGAACGCAGCGACAAGAAAGTCAAGAGCATGCAGCAACAACACTAGCTGCTGCAGCACATGACAACGGAGCAGCAACTAACGCAGTAAGGCAGCAGCAGCCATGCACGCAGCAGCGGCGACTGATAGCCAGCAAGCATAAACACACGTGACGACAGCAGCAGCAGCAGCAGCAGCAGCAGCAGAAACAGTACCAGCAAGAGCTGACCTGTGATGGCTTTGGGATCCGTAGAGAGGCGGTGCATGTCGTAGCCATGCCCGATGCGAAACGGCAGCTCTTGTCCTGCTGCTGCTGCTGCTGCTGTCCCTGGTAGCGCTGCTGTTGCTGCTGTGCTATCAGCAGCATGCTGCAGTGCGGCGACCTTCGTTGCGGTTGCTTCCAATGCTGCTGCTGTAGCAGCAAGGGATGCTGCTGCTGCTGTCCGCTGTGCCGCAGCACCCGTAGCGAGGGGCCGTACGAATGCGGTGAATGGTTGTAGCTGCTGGTGTTGCTGCTGCTGTGGCTTCAGCCGTTGCATGCGGCACGCAAGATGCAGCGGAAGAGGCCCCCTTAACAAGCCAGAGCTGCAGCTCGGGGCTGCTGCTGCTCCTGCTGCTGCTGCCGCCGACTTCGTGTGGACAGCTATGGCGCTGCAGGGCGCATGCTGCAGCAGCTGCTGCTGCGTTAGCGCTAGCAGCAGCAAACCTAGACGCAAGAGGGCCATTTCCGTCTGACTGCTATTTGATCCAACGGCAGAAGAAANAGCAGCAGCAAACCTAGACGCAAGAGGGCCATTTCCGTCTGACTGCTATTTGATCCAACGGCAGAAGAAACAGAACAGACAGACAGTCCGCCGTGTGCCCCTGCAGCACCCCCGCTGCTGCTACCGCAGCTGCTGCAGCTGCTACAGCGAGCGGCACAGGTCAGAAAAAGGAGCTGTCTTCTCCTACGCACAAAGCCTTCTCAAGTGAACATCCGCTGCAGAATGAATGCAGCGCTGTGTCGGTCCTTAAGCTGTTATTTCCCGAGGCGCAGCGGCAGCAGCAGCGTGCTGCTGCTGCTGCTGTAGCCTTCTCTCTACGCTGCAGCGGCAGCGGTGGTTGTTGTTACGGCTGACAACCGCTGTGCTGTAATGCTTGTGTCAAATAAAGAGAGTTATCAGCAAGCAGAAGCAACAGAAGACGCAGAAGAATGACTAGAGAAAGGAAGACAGGGCGCAGGGTCACATCGGCAGTGAACGAAGCCCCCCAGCCCCTTCGGCTCCTCTGGAGAAACTTGAACAACATTTGCAGCAACTTTCACCATTATATAAAAAACAACTTTAAAATAAAAATACACTAATAGATAGAGGCAAGAGCCCCCAGGACGGAGATANTTATATAAAAAACAACTTTAAAATAAAAATACACTAATAGATAGAGGCAAGAGCCCCCAGGACGGAGATAAAAAAAAAAACCTAAACGACCAACGACCACCATGTAACGGCAGACTGGATGGCCAGCTACTGCTCAGAGCAGCTGGAACTGAAAAACAAAAATGTTTTAATTGCCTTAACTAACTTTATTTTGAGGGTTTTAATGACATTAACTTATTTTAGTTTGGTTCTCTCTTCCATTTGCTCTGGCGATTAAGTTCATTCACATAT
>NW_013570046.1:1268-3843 GCF_000499745.2 Eimeria mitis | reverse complement strand
AAGTTGTTGTGTATAGTTATATTTGGGCGGAGTCTGGCTGCTGAGGACTAAGTAAGTATTGAACAATTGTTTGTGGCTTCAGTACGTGCGTCAAGGCGAGACCGGCCGTTCAGCGGAAGGCCTCGACCATCAGCGAAGCGAAGCACAGTAACGAGGTCTGTGTTGCATGGTCTGTCTTAACTCGGTCTGTCGAATTCGGCTTGCATGCACGTTGGTCACTGAGAGCCAAGGAATCCTTTAAAAGTCGCCTACAGTGTTACCGCACGCATCGAAGCCAGCTTGTCTTCACTTGTGTGGGGGGCTGTCTTGCTTCAGAAGCTGTAGCAAGGTGCGTTGCAACTCATGATAAGCCTTACCCTCTCTTTAACAGCCCAACGCCCTTGGGTATCTGTGCCAAAGATGTTTCGAGAGCGGGCGATGCAGCATTATCCGTGTGAATTTGGTTTGTCTATCTACTTGCGTACAGGCTGTCCAGTGCGAGTCAACAAGTGCTCGACAATCGAATTTCGTGTTAGTCCCTGGAGATATAGGGCTTGACTCCGCATACATGCTGGATACCGTTGCAACGGGAGATGCAAGAGGATGTGTTCTAACTCGTGTCAAGCCGTCATCCCTCCCCCAATCCCGGGCCCTTGGGTCGTCGGCCCCAGGAAGCCGGAAAGGAGATCAGCTGCTTTTCACAAATCGTTATATATTTCGACTACGTTTCACCTCGCGGCTGTCCTTGGATAAATCGACAACTTTCGTTACACGGGCAGGTCGACCGCGTTTAGGGAACACTTATTCTTCGTACTTTGAATTTATTTCAGGTCTCGAAAGTCCTCCGCTGCGGCCGAGTCTCTCGTTACCCGTGGTAACGCTATACGGCTGAGAGGGGCCGCCGTAGGGAAACCCGCCACCACACACCGCGGGCGTCGTGGATGTGAAGGCCCATTACTGGCGATCAGTTATTCGTCTTGAAGTCAATCTGCGAGGGTAAAAGTAGAAAAACTAAATTTTTATGTTCTCCTTAAGACCTTTATCTAGCGTACACCCCCCTTCACCTTCCCGCAAACATGATATTGAGAACAATCTTCCATCCTCTGGGGAGGAAACCAACGGATAGGTTCCCCGTCGCGTTGAAAGAAACACAGTATCCGCGGCACATTCAGCTGAAAATACCTAACTAGAGGGAAAACTTCATGAAGAATGCCTCCTTCTTTTTTGCCGTCCGTGTACGATAGCTTTCGCGAAGCCGCGGCAGTTGGGCAGTTTCTCGTCGCTTTTCTGAAATTGTCTTTTCAAAATGCACACGAAGAGCTCCAGCTGCCACTGTTGTCATGTTTTTAGAATGGGAAGAACGGCATTGCTGGCTATTTCTCAGCAAAGGTACCAGTTTCCAGGGGCCCATCCTGAGTATGGAAGCTTTTCGAGGTGCGCTGCTCTATACGTTTATCGCGATGCCAACACGGAAGTAGGCTACGGCAGGAATAAGGAAGCAGAAACAAGAGAGCCGACCGATTAGGCGGTATCTCGAGTATTCTTTGGTAAGCTGAATTTTAATGCCGGGCTCGAGTCTTCTATGCCATTGAATCGTAGCAGGGAGGCTCCGCGAAGAGGAAGCTTGTAGTTGGTTGCCACGCGGAGACGAAACTGTGGTAAACTCGTCTCTGCGTGCCTACTAAGGATAGGTCCGGGCTCTAGGAATCTTAGCGCCCTCGGGAACTGGACTCCACCCTCACCAGTGGGTGCGCCGAACAGAATTTTCTGCTCTGTGACTTGTCTCCCTAACGACGGCACAAACGCAAACATTACCCACTAATGATTTCAGGTATGGTCCAAGCCCCCTCACACGATGGGGTGGTAGGGGACTTCGAAAAAGGGGGAAACTGAGGGCATATGAGCGATGCGTTAGACACTCTCTTGCCCAGGAATTCTCTTAGAACACGATATTCAGGCAAAGACAATTTTACAAGCATATTACTTCATCAAGTACCGACTGAATAGTAGTCAGTTCCGATGATAGCCCCCGGTGGGGCACTTCCGTAACTCTCCATAGCGACGTATCTCTGCCCGACGAGCATACCCTGTCTTCCATGCTCCAGTAGTTATTACTGAGATACAGAAAGCTCAGGCTTCTCACCGAATTTATCCAGTCAAACAAAGCTAACAAAGCTTAATAATCGTTTTTTATCGTTCTCACCGGCTCCTTACCCGTCCTGGCGCGGCGGACCCAGAGGTTGGGGACGGGAAGACGAGACGGCCCTGCAAGAGTTGCAACACTTTGTTGCACTAAGTCTCAAGACAAGCAACTCATGTAGTGTAAACAATCCACTAGCTTTTAGTATACAGTATCTAAGGCAATTATTAAGTACTTAAGCAACAAGTGGCATCTAGCGCTTGCTCCCGTCTACGTGTCTTAGCAAACTCACACTAGTGCAATGAGCACAGCAAAACTGCAAGATGACAATTTCACTACAGGAACTTTGCGGTAATAGAGTGGAAACCACAGAGATGATGGATTACTTACGCACCATCAAAAGGGAGAACGGAGCTCCCATGGATGTGAGAAACTCTCCTTCAGAAGGGCTAGCCC
>NW_013570046.1:0-1057 GCF_000499745.2 Eimeria mitis | reverse complement strand
AGTTGGGCCTCGCATAACCTTTCGTTGGTAATTGCACCCTCATGTGAATAAACACTCATTTAGGTTTCTGGCGTATGCTTTCCCCCGGGCTAATTGGTTTTCAGCTGTTTTACGCGGCTACGCCTCTGTCTATGACCAGCATGTCAGCGGGGCCGGCAGCAGTTTCGTTTCTTTCTACTGTATGTCCCCTCTGCAGACTGCCCGTCTCCCTGCCGCAACTGCGCACTGATGATGCAGCAGCACGCAGTAGGCAACTGCAACAGAATGAACGGCATCACGTTCTCCTTTCCTCCTCGCTTTTCGCCGATAGTGGTGGGCAGCGCAGGCACACGCGGGCGCGTGCTGCTTGCAGGAGGAGGGGAAGTAGCTGATGTAGCATGATGTGTTGGAGGGTCGTGCGTGTATTTCTACTTGCATACATGCCGTCTATTGTGGGACAAGTATGCTTTTAACAATTGCCTACAGAGTTAGCGCATGCAACAAAGGGGATTTCGTTATACTTGCATATTTGGTTGCCTTTCAGCAGGAGCTGCAGCAAAGGGTGTTGCAACTCATGGCAGGCCGCCTCCTATCCGCATTAGCTCCAGGCGTTTGTGGCTATCTGCTCAGGATGCCTGGAGACTGGGATGGGTGGGCAGCTGCTTATTGAGAACCGTTAAGCATTTTGGCAGTATTGCAGCTCACGACCGTCATCGGCTAAGATCAATGACTGTCGTTACAGCAGAAGTTGTGTCTATGCAAAACGGGCTCCGTGCACGCATACGACAGGCGTTGCCCATGTGCATGTGGTGCTGTATGAGGGCCCAGATAAACGTTCTGTTCCCTCCAGCTCCATGGATCTGAGCAGTTTTGCCCAGGAAGCCAGGCAACCGGATGTAGAGCAGTTGTTTAAGAAGAACACTTTTTAAAGATCTGCGTTTACAACGGCTTCGTTAAGTCTAGTTTGAACTCCACGTTTCCTCGCTAGGGAGGTTGCTAACTGGATCACTAGCTCTCCGTTTTGCCTAGTCGTACGCAGGACACAGGAGGAGCAGCAGCGTCTTGTTGTCAGGCTGTT
>NW_013576951.1:9743-11101 GCF_000499745.2 Eimeria mitis | reverse complement strand
TTATCGAAGTGTAGGGAGCGTCAGTACACCTCAGTGGCTGCATTTAAAGAAGATATAGACCTCATCGTATCCAACTGTCTCCTTTTCAATCCAGTCGGCTCACCTTCCGCATGGCTCAGAGACAGGGCAATCCAGTTGCAGCAGCTGGCACTGCAGCGGCTCGCTGAGCAGCCCCAAATTGCTGAATATGAGGCGGCCCTGCAGCAAAGTGCCATCCACATGCAGCAGCAGCAGCAGTATCGCTCCTATGGATACGATGACGACTGATTTAGAAAACTTGCGCTGCTGCGTAGGCTGCAGAAGCAGCACGGACGCACCAGCAACTGTTGCTGCTGCACCGGTAGCAACTGCTGCTGCAGAGAGACCCTGGTTGTTACGGACGGAAGTCAGATTTAGATCTTCCTCCTCTGTTCTTCTCGAGGATAGGCTGAGACAACTGAGCAGCAAATAGTAGTATCTGCAGACCCGAATAGGTAATGAGGTGTATCCACAGCTGGCCACACCCGGAAAGATGCAGTATGTGTAGCAGAACAATGAAAGGTAAAAACTGAAACCGCCTTGCGGCTGCAGCACGTCGTTAGTTGTAGAAGCAAACGAAGCATTAGTACTAAACAAAATGTATTTAAATGGTGGAAGGCCAAGGATATGGTGATCCCTAAACCTGCCGTCAGATGTAAATACCCACTACGTACCCCGTCCAAAGAATACATGACTACGAACAAGCAGGGCAAACCAAGTAATGCACAGACGCCCCTCTTGCGCCACACGAAACAGCTGCAACCAACAGCCTTGAAAACGAAGGCATCACCGAAAGAAAGGCGCAGCAGTTGCGGCTGAAGTTGCCCATTCATTGGCCACAGAAAAAAAAGGANCCCGCAACAACTGCTACAGATGCTTCAGTGACTGAGGCTGCTTCTGCAGCGGCGCTGCGACAGCATCTGCATCCCCGTTGAAGAGGATTGCACTGCAAGGTGACTGTTGTCAGCGGAAAAACAGTGCTGCGGGCTCAAGAGCGCGACGCCTTTGTGCATTCATGCACCCGGCATCTACCCACATGCACTCTGTGGGCCTCCAAGTCGGCTCGCCACAAGCACGGGGTTAGCAAAAAGGATCCGTTCAGTAACGTAAGGCAAGCCTAACCTATGAGACGAAAGGTCAGGATGCCACTGCCGTTGCTACTGTTCTTGCTGCTGTTACTGCTGTTGCTGTTTCTGTTGCTGCTGTTGCAGCCTCAGCCCTGGTGATGACTTCGTAGTTAAGCCATATCGTGAGGCAAAAGCTGATGCAGCAGCAGAGGTGAAAAAGCTCATGGAAGCCGAAGAGCGAAGGGAAAGGGTCTGGCCAGCGGCTGCCGTATA
>NW_013576951.1:9199-9643 GCF_000499745.2 Eimeria mitis | reverse complement strand
CGCCCTGGTGATGACTTCGTAGTTAAGCCATATCGTGAGGCAAAAGCTGATGCAACAGCAGAGGTGAAAAAGCTCATGGAAGCCGAAGAGCGAAGGGAAAGGGTCTGGCCAGCGGCTGCCGTATACCAAAGCCCCAACAATATAAAATGCTGCAAGCGATATCACCAGCGCTACTTCCTTCGTAGTCAATACAGAAACATATGCCTTTAGGAAGGCAGCATGCAGCAACCCGATGCCTATGTACGTGTACGCACGCCGCAGCCGCGCTCCCGAAGATAGATCCCCAAACAATATCGTCCAAAACCCTACAGAAAACACACACATCCCCTTGCATACACTCATGCATGCATGCACCCGTGCGGGCAACCATGCATACCTGCTTGCAAACAGCATAAATTTAAGCTGTACCCTGAACCAAACACAACTTCTAATTGTTCTAAGAAG
>NW_013576951.1:7180-9099 GCF_000499745.2 Eimeria mitis | reverse complement strand
GGTGTACGCACGCCGCAGCCGCGCTCCCGAAGATAGATCCCCAAACAATATCGTCCAAAACCCTACGGAAAACACACACATCCACTTGCATACACTCATGCATGCATGCACCCGTGCGGTCAGCCATGCAGACCTGCTTGCAAACAGCATAAATTTAAGCTGTACCCTGAACCAAACACAACTTCTAATTGTTCTAAGAAGNCCCCCCCCCCCCTAACCGTGTTTTGGTACAACTAACGTTTCGTCTCCATATAAACGGCCCAGCACAACGCAGCACAGCGCAACACTGCAAGGTGTCTATACAGCTGTGTTTCCGACCGAACGAGATACACGCTCTATTTGTGGCGGTCAGGCACAAGTACATGCATGCGCAAGTGCATGCATGCATTTGTGTGTACACGCATGCACATCAGGCCTTAATCTGCACAACGCACCCCTCTGTCCTGAAATTTCCTATAAACATAATATCCTCTCCTCTGAGCCACTGGTGGCAGATACTTGACCCCGCAAGGAATATTATTTTCTTCATGACAATTTAATAGTAGAAATACAACATTATAATAATTAGCATTACTAATATGCACCATTATGTAGAATTACTGCATCCGCTCAATACCCACCGTACAAAGTCGCGATGCCCTGAACAGCAAGAAGAAGTACCGAAGGCCAGAAGTCAAACAGCAGCAGAGGAATAGGAGTTGTGCAGCTGCTGATGACAACGAATATGCCTGATACGCAAATAAAAGGCATCTCTGCAGAGACTAAACAGCGGCCCAGTGGGTCTCGAACAGGACAACAAACCCTAAACAACAGAAAAACTAATCTACTGCGAACAGCAGAACACACTCAGCAGCAGAACAGCACAAAAGTACGAACAGCAATAGCACACCTGCATGATCGAGTTTGACAACAAGAGATCGCCACTGAGGACCCCAGCTGCCGCTGTGCAGGAGCGCACTGGCAGCGAAGTTCGTGAGGAAAGAAAGACAACTGATGGAAGCAGCAAGAATGCTGATAAGGCGTTTGCATGCACTCAGAAGCAGTGCCACCCACACGGGGGCTAGCAGGAAAAGCCCCAAATGGATTTTCCCCCGCAGCCTAGGCCTTATCAGTAACACATCTTCATCGCCCCCATAAACGCATGCAGTTGCTGCTCCTCTGCCCCCCTCATCAGAAGACGAAATAGAACGGTACTTCACTTTCTTGGGGCTGCATAGGGGGCGCTCAGCCTTGCTAGAAGCAGGAGACACCGTAGAGCCAACAGACTCTTCTGAGTTCAAACCCTCCTGCGATTTCAGCTCTTGCTGCGGCGCATGCTGCAGCACACGGGCTGTAGCAGCGTCACCGCTGTTCACAGGTTCTGCTCGAGGCGCCATTTCACAGTTTGCATGCATGCCTTCCTTANGTATACGCGAGGGAGAGAAAAGACAGTGGAACAGCTGGACGTAAGGATAGGAGCCGGGGGCAGGTGAACGTTCAGTAATGGGAGATGCCGCTGCTGCTGCCGCGTGGTTGATATCGGTTTCTTTCTGCAATGAACAAGTGACAGATACACTTCTGTTTTTCCTGTTGCTGCTGCAGGCCTGACGAAGTCATGAGCCCACCGGCTGTGGCCAGCGAGGCGGCAAGAAAGAGAGCGAATGCGCCAGAGGCGGCAACTATGGCGACGAGGGGTCGAGGGAAGATAAATGCAAATGCGGGAAGTCCTCCGTAGAAGGGAGAAAGCGAAAGCCAGAGGATTATGTACACCCCAAAGACCAGTGTCCACACCAAACCAATCAGAGCCCTGCAGCGCCAGGAAGACAGCATCGCCGAGCCTTCTGTCGCTGCTCAATCGAGGGATCAAGCGGAGGTAGGAACGCACAGGATGGTGTTACTGCAGCAAATAATGGAAAACCAAATCGCAACACCTCAGCCAC
>NW_013576951.1:6604-7080 GCF_000499745.2 Eimeria mitis | reverse complement strand
GGTAGGAACGCACAGGATGGTGTTACTGCAGCAAATAATGGAAAACCAAATCGCAACACCTCAGCCACGCAATCAACCACGAGCCGACTGTAAGCAGGCCGAGACGCCCTGACATGCACTAACCGTTGCAGTTCGATGGATGGAGAGCGTTCCTACAATAATTAATACCACTTTAATTTTAAATTAAGTAACTAGCCACGGAACCAAACAATGTGATCTCGCACTACGCAGCTACAGCTGCGCATACACCCCGCAGTCAGACAACGCATACAAACAGCTTTCGTGGCGCGTGCCCGTGATGCACAAGCCCGAGGGAATCTTCACTCTTGTCTTCACGTTAAGCGCCCAATATGTTTCGGAATTTGGGCTTTAATGCGAAGAAATCTGCAGTACAATTAATAAGGGGAGTGTGTATAGCTGCCTTTTGTGGCTGCTGCTCAGTCTGCGCGCATTCCGGGGGTCACGCAGGAATAACG
>NW_013576951.1:5633-6504 GCF_000499745.2 Eimeria mitis | reverse complement strand
TTTGGGCTTTAATGCGAAGAAATCTGCAGTACAATTAATAAGGGGAGTGTGTATAGCTGCCTTTTGTGGCATCTGCTCAGTCTGCGCGCATTCCGGGGGTCACGCAGGAATAACTTAGGAACGGTTCCGGGTATAAGCATGACCACGCATATTAAGTAAAAATCACCTGAAGCCCACCAAACGATTTTGCACATTTGTGGATATGCGCGGGGAAGTTCCGGGGAGCGCAGCTGGAGCAATAGCAATGAACTTTCTGAGAAACTTCAACCCTTCATTGTAACGTGAGGCCTCGGCCAAATTCGATCACCATCGCGAGCTAAAATAAGGCTAAACACCTTAACGTAGCATTTCCCTAGAAGCGTATGACCTTTCGTCTCGACGCGTCCTGGGAGCAGCGACTCAGGGCCTGGAGTTGCGGGAGAGGAAGTGTAGCGTGATGTAGGGTGATGTAACATGAGTTAGCGCAGAGTTAGCTCAGGAGCCTATCAACGGCTTTGGCATGCTGCGCGTAAGCGCCTGCAAACGTTATACAAGTTCGTTACGAGGCAAAGCATGCAGCGAAGGAAGCTTCCCTGAAGCTTCCTTTAGTCCACGCGTGGGGCTGGCTAGCTCTGCCAGCCGCAGCGGGGTGCGCTGCAACCCCATTTCGGGCCGCCTCCTCCCCGCGCCACCCTGGCCCTGGGCTCAACGCCCAGGATGCCTAGGTACCACGGAAGGAGGTCAGCTGCTTTTGGGAAACACTTACTTTAAGTCTTTGCCTCCATTGCGGCTCGTCTCTGGTCAGGTCAAGGCCAGAGAACTAGCGTTACAGGTGATCTGCCTATCCATAGCGTTGTAACCTCCGTGTGCGCGCGCGTGAGGCTGGCTGGTG
>NW_013576951.1:5156-5533 GCF_000499745.2 Eimeria mitis | reverse complement strand
TCGGCCAAATTCGATCACCATCGCGAGCTAAAATAAGGCTAAACACCTTAACGTAGCATTTCCCTAGAAGTGTATGACCTTTCGTCTCGACGCGTCCTGGGAGCAGCGACTCAGGGCCTGGAGTTGCGGGAGAGGAAGTGTGGCGTGATGTAGGGTGATCTGCCTATCCATAGCGTTGTAACCTCCGTGTTCGCGCGCGTGAGGCTGGCTGGTACGACCAGCCGCAGGGGAGTGCGCTGCAAATCCGCTTCAGGTTGCCTCCTCCCCGCAGCACCCAGGCCTTGCGGTCAACGCCCAGGACGCCTGAAGGATAGGGAAGGAGGCCAGCTGATTTGGGAAACACTTACTTTATGCATTTACCTAAACTGCAGCTCGCT
>NW_013576951.1:3995-5056 GCF_000499745.2 Eimeria mitis | reverse complement strand
GACGCGTCCTGGGAGCAGCGACTCAGGGCCTGGAGTTGCGGGAGAGGAAGTGTGGCGTGATGTAGGGTGAACTGCCTATCCATAGCGTTGTAACCTCCGTGTGCGCGCGCGTGAGGCTGGCTGGTACCACCAGCCGCAGGGGAGTGCGCTGCAAATCCGCTTCAGGTTGCCTCCTCCCCGCAGCACCCAGGCCTTGCGGTCAACGCCCAGGACGCCTGGAGGATAGGGAAGGAGGCCAGCTGATTTGGGAAACACTTACTTTAAGCATTTACCTAAACTGCAGCTCGCTTCTGTCGTTGATTAACGCCAGAGAGCAAGCACTATAGGAAGTTGACAGAGAGGTTGCTGCACGTCCCGCTGCAACCACTGATGAAATACAACATCGCATGCAAGAGCAAACACGCTTTCTTTGTTGCACTCATTATATCTGTAGACACTTGTTGAGCATTTGTATTTGCTTGCAGCCTACCAACGGTAACTGATTGTCTCACTGCTAACTTCGGACAGACTGTGCAAGCCATTAAGACGCAAGGGGGCCTTAAGCCCGTCTCTTATCAGCAGAGTTGCTTTCCCGCACGAGTAGTTCTGGCAATGCTTCGCACGCCTGTCTAGCGAGGGGAAACTGAGAGCGATTACTGTAGCAGTATCCGCTGCTACTGATCCTCTTCTCGGACTTATTCCTCCTGCTGTCGTTATTCCCATCAACATGTTCTGCTACTGCGGAGGAACCGCATTGCCCGAGTCATCCCGTACAACAGAAGATACGCTACACTCGGCGACAGAGACTTCGTCCTGCATATGCTGCATTGCTGTGCCGCTGCTGCTGCAGCTACTGTTGCTCCTGTTACTGCCCCCGTTGCTGTTGCGGCTCTGGTGGTCGTTACTTCCGCTGCTCCACGTGCGGCTGCTGCATCTGTTCCAGGTGCTGATCTAGTTGCTGCAGTTGAAGCTGCTTCGGATGAATCTTCTCCAGCAGCATATGTGTGTTCGTCTGTGTTGGTGTCAGTGGACCCTGCTGCTGGACGGAAACGTCGCTTCTGTTGTCTGCTGCATTTGCCATA
>NW_013576951.1:3219-3895 GCF_000499745.2 Eimeria mitis | reverse complement strand
CATGCAAGAGCAAACACGCTTTCTTTGTTGCACTCATTATATCTGTAGACACTTGTTGAGCATTTGTATTCGCTTGCAGCCTACCAACGGTAACTGATTGTCTCACTGCTAACTTCGGACAGACTGTGCAAGCCATTGAGACGCAAGGGGGCCTTAAGCCCGTCTCTTATCAGCAGAGTTGCTTTCCCGCACGAGTAGTTCTGGCAATGCTTCGCACGCCTGTCTAGCGACGGGAACCCGAGAGCGATTACTGTAGCAGTATTCGCTGCTACTGATCCTCTTCTCGGACTTATTCCTCCTGCTGTCGTTATTCCCATCAACATGTTCTGCTACTGCGGAGGAACCGCATTGCCCGAGTCATCCCGTACAACAGAAGATACGCTACACTCGGCGACAGAGACTTCGTCCTGCATATGCTGCATTGCTGTGCCGCTGCTGCTGCAGCTACTGTTGCTCCTGTTACTGCCCCCGTTGCTGTTGCGGCTCTGGTGGTCGTTACTTCCGCTGCTCCACGTGCGGCTGCTGCATCTGTTCCAGGTGCTGATCTAGTTGCTGCAGTTGAAGCTGCTTCGGATGAATCTTCTCCAGCAGCATATGTGTGTTCGTCTGTGTTGGTGTCAGTTGACCCTGCTGCTGGGCGGAAACGTCGCTTCTGTTGTCTGCTGCATTTGCCATG
>NW_013576951.1:2542-3119 GCF_000499745.2 Eimeria mitis | reverse complement strand
ATCTTCTCCAGCAGCATATGTGTGTTCGTCTGTGTTGGTGTCAGTTGACCCTGCTGCTGGGCGGAAACGTTGCTTCTGTTTTCTGCTGCATTTGCCATGCTGCTGTGGCTTTTCCGTTGCTGTGGCTGCTTCTGCTGGGGCGGCTGATGGATTTGCAGCTGTTCTTGCCTTAGCTGCGCTTGCGGGATATTGCACAGAGCAGTTAGTCACCCTACAAGCTGCTGCAACAGGAAGGAGGGGAGCATCGCATGGAGGAGATGAGGCAGAGGTCTCCGTCTTCATCATCCTCATCATCATCAGGAGCAGGGGCAGCACTGGCCACGGATGGTCTCACTGCTCAATGGTCAGTGCTGCCGCTGCTCCTGAGAATTATGCTGACGATGACGAACGTAGAGGTCCTGTATCGGGGTAATCTGACCCATTCCTGAGTTTTCAACTGGCGTTTTATTCCCGTACTTATCCGTCTATTTCTGGGCGCACTCTTTGCGACTCCGCTCCGCCCATGAAACGGCCAAAGTTGCACCTCCTTGCCATAGCTCCAGATATCAGGTCAACTTCTCATCCCACGTAAAGCAGT
>NW_013576951.1:2282-2442 GCF_000499745.2 Eimeria mitis | reverse complement strand
CTGCTGTGGCTTTTCCGTTGCTGTGGCTGCTTCTGCTGGGGCGGGTGATGGATTTGCAGCTGCTCTTGCCTTAGCTGCGCTTGCGGGATATTGCACAGAGCAGTTAGTCACCCTACAAGCTGCTGCAACGGGAAGGAGGGGAGCATCGCAGGGAGGAGAC
>NW_013576951.1:1640-2015 GCF_000499745.2 Eimeria mitis | reverse complement strand
CCTTGCCATAGCTCCAGATATCAGGTCAACTTCTTATCCCACGTAAAGCAGCATTAGCAACCCTTGACCGCTATTGGGACCTTGGATAAGCACAGAGTTTACTCGAGGTATATTTGCACGCGTGATTCTCACTTCCGTCGGAGCAATCACCGCGCCGCACGTTGCGTGAAGGCTGTGGCATTTCACTGATCGCCCTGTCTGCTCCACTGACGGTGCTGCCCGAAGTCGAACTTCTCCACTTCAATAGTTCTCTTCTTCGGCATGCAGCCTCGAATTTGTGGCCTTGCCCATTGCAGAAGTAACTGTTACGCGGGTCGGCGGGTGCGATCCCGGCTTTGCAGGTGGTGAATTCGCCGACTGCTGTCAGTTACATCG
>NW_013576951.1:1139-1540 GCF_000499745.2 Eimeria mitis | reverse complement strand
GCTGTGGCATTTCACTGATCGCCCTGTCTGCTCCACTGACGGTGCTGCCCGAAGTCTAACTTCTCCACTTTAATAGTTCTCTTCTTCGGCATGCAGCCTCGAATTTTGTGGCCTTGCCCATTGCAGAAGTAACTGTTTCGCGGGTCGGCGGGTGCGATCCCGGCTTTGCAGGTGGTGAATTCGCCGACTGCTGTCAGTTACATTTTCTTATCCGTTTCCATTCTTGTCTGGCATTCGGACGCCCACGATCCATTACCTGTATACCAGGATCGTTTTCAAATTCTCTTTTCTCCGTCTCAGATAGTGCAGTGAAGGTGACGTTTCGCCTCTCTTTGATGCATAAGTATCCCATCATCTCACTAACTTCCACCCCTTCGCCGCCTAGAGTCTGCTGCTTAGCC
>NW_013576951.1:733-1039 GCF_000499745.2 Eimeria mitis | reverse complement strand
AGTGCAGTGAAGGTGACGTTTCGCCTCTCTTTGATGCATAAGTATTCCATCATCTCACTAACTTCCACCCTTTCGCCGCCTAGAGTCTGCTGCCTAGCTTTTTCACCTATTACTTCTCTGCTGAAGAAAGCCCTACTATAAAGCATTGATATAGAAGTTCCGTTTGCGTCGTTGGGCTTCTGTTCACCAAGGGCTCGTACTTCTCCATGTCTCGCCCTATCGACATATTCCCGGTTCTGCCCTAGCCGGTTCCCTTCCCGACTTAGGGAGAAGCGTACATCGCAGGGTATGTCGAAGGGGATCCGC
>NW_013576951.1:559-633 GCF_000499745.2 Eimeria mitis | reverse complement strand
ATGCCAGACAAGAATGGAAACGGATAAGAAGATGTAACTGACAGCAGTCGGCGAATTCACCACCTGCAAAGCCT
>NW_013576951.1:0-459 GCF_000499745.2 Eimeria mitis | reverse complement strand
CGCGTGCAAATATACCTCGAGTAAACTCTGTGCTTATCCAAGGTCCCAATAACGGTCAAGGGTTGCTAATGCTGCTTTACGTGGGATAAGAAGTTGACCTGATATCTGGAGCTATGGCAAGGAGATGCAACTTTGGCCGTTTCATGGGTGAAGCGGAGTCGCAAAGAGTGCGCCCAGAAATAGACGGATAAGTACGGGAATAAAACGCCAGTTAAAAACTCAGGAATGGGCCAGATTACCCCGATACAGGACCTCTACGTTCGTCATCGTCAGCATCATTCTCAGGAGCAGCGGCAGCACTGACCATTGAGGAGTGAGACCATCTGTGGCCAGTGCTGCCCCTGCTCCTGATGATGATGAGGATGATGAAGACGGAGACCTCTGCCTCATCTCCTCCCTGCGATGCTCCCCTCCTTCCCGTTGCAGCAGCTTGTAGGGTGACTAACTGCTCTGTGCAAT
>NW_013570045.1:10514-11191 GCF_000499745.2 Eimeria mitis | reverse complement strand
CAACCACCTGCCCCCTACACCTGCACATAGACAGTCCCAGCATCAGGACAGGAACTATAATTTAGAGAGGTAGTAGTCTCTACCTGTTCTTTTGTTCCTAACAGCAGCACGCCGCATGAGGAACTGAATTCTAAGTGATGGTTGTTGTTAAGCCTCGGGCCAAGAAGGAAGTGACACGAAAGGAAGGGTGTTTAAGGGTGCAGAGGAGATATCCAGGCTTGTTCTTAGGGGTTTGGGCTAAGGGTTTAGGCGCGTAAGTGCAGGGTGAGTCAGTGATGCCGTCACTCTTCCACATGGCCAGGAACTGTTATGGGCTTGAGGAATTGCTGCGAGCAGTAAGGCACATGACACAAAGGGAGTGTAATGAATGCACGAGACACACAAAGGGTAATTTGAGGAGATCATCTGTCGCCTCCAGAGCACCACCACGGACATATCAAGCGACAGACAAACATACAGCTTCGTGGCGGCTAGCTGGTTAAAGCTGCAGGGAGCGCGAAGAAGCAAGATGGGTCATATAGGCTGAAGTTGCACAGTCAACTATACTTTACGGAGTTGGAGCAGAGAATCCACTGGGTTATGTGCTGCTTAGTTCGTTAAGATTTTATAAATGGTTTAATCTAAGGAGAAGCATTACCAACAAATTGGTAATCCCCATCAGCGCGTGAGGGGCATAG
>NW_013570045.1:8667-10414 GCF_000499745.2 Eimeria mitis | reverse complement strand
AATCTAAGGAGAAGCATTACCAACAAATTGGTAATCCCCATCAGCGCGTGAGGGGCATAGAGGGGCCCCAAGCGGGACGGAGCAGAGTCCAGCGGCTGGCGCGGCTGGCCGAGGGAGAAATTCACATGGAAACGGCCAAAAAAACCAAAAAATAAAAATAACACAAATTAACACACTAGAAAAATAATTCCTCTACTCGGTAGGACCGCACAATGGGGGCCAAAGAACACATTTCGTGTTCGGGTTGGTGGGGCGATCCGTCGGCTGTCGCTGCGCAGCCCGTACTTAATTATCTCCTCAACATCGCCTAATTTTAGATTGTTTCCTTCTATTTGCATGCATTTCAAGATAATTTGCCAGATAAAGGGCAATATATGCTGCAGACAGGAGAAAATGTGGCCACCAGTGTCCCCGTCACTACGGCCGCCTACTGCGCGCTTCTTCGTCATCGGCTGCAATGTCACAGTTTTACGGGTTATGACTGTGGCTTTAAAGCTCTGTAATGCATCCTAGGCTGTACATTATGTGGGTTGTGCCATGGTAGCTGGCACCACAATGATATGCTCACAATTTACGCCAGAAGGTGTCAAGGGAGTTGTGGCATCGAGTTGTGGTATTGTGTTGCGCCCTGCGGCTCAGAAATACACCTCCAGGTTCACTGGAGATGCGGAACTCCAGGAAATATATATATATATACATATATATATATATATATATATATATATATGTATTATTCAACGGAAATGCATAACGCGGTATCTACCCCCAATATCTTCGCGACTACAGCTGCAAGCTTAAGGCGGAATTAACGAATAGAAAACCCTATCCAGGATCAACGTGAATACCCAGCGATGCAGACGTGCGGAAGCGTCCAAACTAATAGCACGTCTGGAATACCAAAACAATGTACAAAATATGTGGGATACTAGGGCTTGGTTCGGCTGTAGCCATTAGCCTGGGCCTCCCCTACCCTTCAGGGTGCTCCGGAGGGTAGGTAGTCCCCAGCATACTGCTAACTCTAGTTCTTGTCTGCACCATCCCTGCGGGTTGTTCCCGCTGAGGGCTGCTGTGCGGCAATCCGATATGGCGGGACCCGCAGACTGATTCTCACGTAACGAGTAAACCTATCAGGAGTTGCAGTGCACGTAGCTGCAGCTGACGATGCAGGGCAGCCCCACACGCAAAAAGGACAAGGAAGCTTTAACGAAGCCTCTTTAAACATTGATCAGGCAGTTTTATTTGCTTGCATGTAACCTATCAAGACCAAGTGAAGGACCCTGTGCTAACCTGAGGCAGGCCATGCTATAATGCCCATGGTTAGCACATTGGTACGCTGCCTGCCAAGGAATACAAATGCTCAATCAGTCTCTACAGAGATAAAACTCGCAGCAGAGAAATCCCGGTCCCACCTGCATCTGAGGCTGTCTTGCATCAATAGTTGCAACGCACGTCGCTTATCATATGAGGTCGCCTTCACTCCGTCAACACCAGGCCCTGAAAGGGCGCTCAGGACGGCTAGATGCAAGGTCAAGAGATCCTATGCTTTTAGGAAACTCTTACCTTACGGCTCTGGCTTCATTGCAGCCCGCAGAAGTCCTCGAGTAAGGCCGCAAGCTCCCCTGTTTTGCTTGGTAACACCGCATGTTTCATTCGCGCAGATGCGAGCAGCGAACGGCACCCCCGTTCTGCCCAACCTAGTGTGTTCTAGGAACCGGGAAACAAAAAAAAGGAAATAACAGTGGAAAAT
>NW_013570045.1:8027-8567 GCF_000499745.2 Eimeria mitis | reverse complement strand
TTTTGCTTGGTAACACCGCATGTTTCATTCGCGCAGATGCGAGCAGCGAACGGCACCCCCGTTCTGCCCAGCCTAGTGTGTTCTAGGAACCGGGAAACAAAAAAAAGGAAATAACAGTGGAAAAGTTTCCCGTAAAATCTTGCCCAAATCATCAGCCCATAGAAAAGGTTGACCATGAGCTGCCATGTGGCGGAGACGCAGCTCATGGCCGGAAGCCTGACCAAGTGGAAACAGGCAGATGCATCCCATCAGGTGGAAGGCGCATTTCAACCAGGAACAACTTATTAAGGATTATTCCGCCTCTGCCAACCAACCAGGTATGAGGGGCGCAGGGAAGGTGTAAGTGGGTGGAACCTCAACTGCTTGCTGCGATGCGGAAGCAGTCAACTTACACCCTCCTCTTCAAAACGCACAGCATCAACTGCAACTGCTACTGGTGCCTTCTCTGTTAGAGGGGGACGGTAGATGCCTACATCCATGCAAAGGTTCTGCATTCCCTGAGCACATCAGGTCCATGCAAGCCTTCCGGGATGTGCTGCG
>NW_013570045.1:7347-7927 GCF_000499745.2 Eimeria mitis | reverse complement strand
CTACATCCATGCAAAGGTTCTGCATTCCCTGAGCACATCAGGTCCATGCAAGCCTTCCGGGATGTGCTGCCTTGCAGATTTTTCCGCAGGTCTGCAAGGAAATTAGCTGTGGCAGAACTGAGAAAGCGTACTGAAGGAAAACTGCCCATAAAGCGCTATATCGAGAAGTATCAGGATCTGGTGAACAGACGTCGAAGGGTGGACTCGCAGCTGCTCTGTAACTGGTCCATAGTAGGCCTGTCCCCCGTCGAGGGGCAATCAGTAACCGGCTGGTTCACGGAGAGGGGAGCAAGGCATGAGAAGATTGAACTCGCTGACATGATAGAATACCTCCACGCCGCCTCCACAGCTCTTGTGAGAAACTCCACTTCAGAAGGGCCAGTCTAAGGAGAGTTTGCTGCCTTAGGGATCATGTAGCCCTCGGAACTTGATCCCACTAACGTCAGTAGATGCACTAGTCTCTGCCAGCAGCTCTCCGTCTTGTGCCCCCAACGACAACGCAAACGCACATGAGAACCACATTTGTGAGGCGTAGAAGTGATCCAAGTTCCCTCACACGACGGATTGATGAGATTCCGTG
>NW_013570045.1:6785-7247 GCF_000499745.2 Eimeria mitis | reverse complement strand
AGAGGGGAGCAAGGCATGAGAAGATTGAACTCGCTGACATGATAGAATACCTCCACGCCGCCTCCACAGCCCTTCTGAGAAACTCCGCTTCAGAAGGGCAAGTCTAAGGAGAGTTTGCTGCCTTAGGGATCATGTAGCCCTCGGAACTTGATCCCACTCACGTCAGTAGATGCACTAGTCTCTGCCAGCAGCTCTCCGTATTGTGCCCCCAACGACAACGCAAACGCACATGAGAACCACATTTGTGAGGCTAGAAGTGATCCAAGTTCCCTCACACGACGGATTGATGAGATTCCGTAGCACTCTAGGTACTGCGGGCCCTGTAAACTGACGTGGGGGAGAGCCGTCAGTCCCTCTTATGCAAAGCTGATATACGGTCAAGATAACTTAGAGCCCCTTCTATTTAGTACAATTGTCTGCAGTTAGCTTTACGTATTACTATATTGTATCTCTGAAGGACTA
>NW_013570045.1:6451-6685 GCF_000499745.2 Eimeria mitis | reverse complement strand
GAGTACAGCGAACTGGCAAGCAATATCTATCATACTGAACAACAACATATCAAACTAACAAAGGTTAAAGTTTATTCTCTGAAAATTGTTCTCTCTCAACTCCAATTGCCGTCTCCTCTTCCAGCCTTTGAGGCTGGGAGGCGTAGCCTGGTGCAATAGCTTTTCCACCTAGGCTCATGCCAGCTTCTCCTATAATCATATAAATGGCCACTTCACAAAGAAAGTTTAATGCAC
>NW_013570045.1:5388-6351 GCF_000499745.2 Eimeria mitis | reverse complement strand
GAGTACAGCGAACTGGCAAGCAATATCTATCATACTGAACAACAACATATCAAACTAACAAAGGTTAAAGGAAATTAGATCTCTCAGTTTATTCTCTGAAAATTGTTCTCTCTCAACTCCAATAGCCGTCTCCTCTTCCAGCCTTTGGGGCTGGGAGGCGTAGCCTGGTGCAATAGCTTTTCCACCTAGGCTCATGCCAGCTTCTCCTATAATCATATCAATCGCCACTTCACAAAGAAAGTTTAATGCATTCACCAATGCTATATTCAATGTACATCAATAAGCTGTCACAGACACTTCCACTAATCATACAACCCTCACTCATTTCACAACGAGCACGGCATTGTTGCCGTGATTTTAGGGAGTATTCACTAGAGCCCTAGCTGAGAGAGAAGAAAGCAGATTTAGAAACGATCAAGATTCAGAGCCTATGGATAATCTGGCTGTTAATGCCTGACCATCCTGAAGGAAGGCTATAAGCGGTTACCCATATCAGCCAGCGAATTCAGCGCCGTGAAAGCCAGAACGGAGTACCGAGAGGCGTATATGCTTCTTTCGCAATAAAAAGGATCACATTATTAGAAAGTACAGCTCTAGGTGCATGAAGCTGTCAAGGAACTAGGGAAGCTAGACGTCGAACACCGCCGGCAGGGAAGCAAACTCTATGGATATCATGGTGGGTTTGCCATCCGTTCTCGAGGGCGCGATACTATCTACACTTTCGTGGTTAGACTCAGCAAGTGAGCCCACTTCATTCGCTGCTCGAGTCCAGTCACGGCGGAGGGAATGGCACAATTTTTCATTAATCCTTCCTGGAGCCTCCAGGGTTTTCCAAAGGGCATCACTACTGCCAAGGACTCGCAATTCGTTAGTGCCTGCTGCCGCGAATTCATGAGACGAAACAGCGTATACTAAAATATGACATTTCTGAAACAGCCGAAGGTAGATGGTCAAAATGAGCGA
>NW_013570045.1:5021-5288 GCF_000499745.2 Eimeria mitis | reverse complement strand
TTTTCCAAAGGGCATCACTACTGCCAAGGACTCGCAATTCGTTAGTGCCTGCTGCCGCGAATTCATGAGAAGAAACAGCATAGACTAAAATATGACCTTTCTGAAACAGCCGAAGGTAGATGGTCAAAATGAGCGCACGTATGGCAAGCTGGTCCAGTATTTGTGACTCGTGTGGAGTTGCGTTGCAGCACGAGTTGCAGCGGTATGCGTTGCAAAACGTGCCAGGCTGTCTCATCTGTCTTGGCCCCTGGCCCTTGCGCCACGGGT
>NW_013570045.1:4655-4921 GCF_000499745.2 Eimeria mitis | reverse complement strand
CAGTATTTGTGACTCGTGTGGAGTTGCGTTGCAGCACGAGTTGCAGCGGTATGCGTTGCAAAACGTGCCACGCTGTCTCCTCTGTCTTGGCCCCTGGCCCTTGCGCCACGGGCTCCAGGCTGCCTATTGATCGGAATGGAGGCTTTCTAGTTGTTGGGAACCCTGATCTAACTCATTTGCATCTCCCAGACGCCACCGGATAAGATTGAGGACAATCGCTATATTATACAACACGGGCTGCAGCACATCTTCTTACGAATGCATAA
>NW_013570045.1:4010-4555 GCF_000499745.2 Eimeria mitis | reverse complement strand
GGGAACCCTGATCTAACTCATTTGCATCTCCCAGACGCCACCGGATAAGATTGAGGACAATCGCTATATTCTACAACACGGGCTGCAGCACATCTTCTTACGAATGCATAGTCAAACCCAACCACTGCACGGGCTAACACTATAGACGATTGTTGAGCACATAACCAGCCCTCGGTAGATACCGTGCACGCAAGCAGGAATACAGTGAACAACTCCACTGCAACGATACTCCCCGACCTTATGCAGGGACTTTCGCGAGCTGAAGTGAAGACAAAGACTTAAAGTAGAACCTGATCTCCCTTTCGTGACTCTAGGCGTCCTGGGCCAGCGTCTCAGGGCCTGGTGTTGCGCGAGAGGAGACGACCTGAGATGCGTTGCTGCGCACCTTGCCGCAACTACTCGTGCAAGACAGCCTCACAGCCTCACATGTAGGCATAACCACGCTTTCTTTGCTACCTGCACTATCTTAGTAAACACCTATTGAGCATTTGTACACGCTTGCAGGCAGCCTCCCATTGCCAAGTGCACGTTCCTTTGTCAAGTTC
>NW_013570045.1:3459-3910 GCF_000499745.2 Eimeria mitis | reverse complement strand
TGCCGCAACTACTCGTGCAAGACAGCCTCACAGCCTCACATGTAGGCATAACCACGCTTTCTTTGCTACCCGCACTATCTTAGTAAACACGTATTGAGCATTTGTACACGCTTGCAGGCAGCCTTCCATTGCCAAGTGCACGTTCCTTTGTCAAGTTTGGGCCGACAATGTTACATTCACACGGGAAAAGCTACAGCTGCTTAAACTGACACTATAGACACTGGTTAAACACCTACCTCGCCTTGCATAGCTTACCAGAACACAAGTAAGAATACGCGTGCCGAATACACAGAGACAATCCTAATACATAACAATGCGACCGACGAAAGTTGTCCACCTCCCAGTCGTTCTAGCGTCTGGTGGCACAGAACGCATCACCTATGGCTTTATTTTCATGATATAAGGCAAATCTTTTCCCGGTTATAGAGGAAAAACGCATAGTCCTCTCAGC
>NW_013570045.1:3128-3359 GCF_000499745.2 Eimeria mitis | reverse complement strand
ACAGAACGCATCACCTATGGCTTTATTTTCATGATATAAGGCAAATCTTTTCCCGGTTATAGAGGAAAAAAGCATAGTCCTCTCAGCTGCAGAAGAAGATATGCAGTGGACTACTGTAGCGTGGGCCATTGCAGAACTGTCGATGCATGGCTGCGCCACTCCAGAATACATTGAAGTTTTGAGAACCCTTTTCCCATCGTATAATTTTCGAAGTAATATGCCCATATGAAA
>NW_013570045.1:1785-3113 GCF_000499745.2 Eimeria mitis | reverse complement strand
CTGGTGCCGTTTTTTGCCATTTCAGTGGCTCTCCTAGCGGAGGCGACTGACAGCGTTGATGTACTAACCGCTCCCAGCTCTGGGGTGGTTTACCTACACAAGAACCCCCGTTCTTACAGGGAACGCAATAGAATTCCACTTTTAGCTCTTGCCTTCCTGGCCACCGCGGTTGCTATGGTGCTCTTGGTCCTCCAGTGCTTCGTGGTCCTACAATCCAACAACAAGTTGAGCAGCTTCGGAGTGAATGGACGAATGCTTGCGGGATGGAGTTCAGTTCCATGCAAAGTATGTCTGTCCCGGAGAGGTCTGGAGTGGTAAACTCTTGCCACAAGTGCATACCTGTTCGTTAGTGGGTAACCAAGTCGTGGTCATTAAGTTGTTCTGGGGGGGCAAGGCGGAGTATTGCATGGTGGCCTACTTATGTGGGTATAGGGTGATATTCCCAACGCATGCTGATGCAGGCTGCCGCGTGTGTTACGGTGGGAAGCTGTCAGGAATCTCTGTATCGTGAGGCAAGTACTTCAGAAGACGTACGCATGTTCAAGGAATCAGGTTTCTTTAGTTGTACGTCCGGCAACATTTGCTTCGTTTTGCAGCAGCCTGCTTTTTTGCCTCGCCTATACGAGGCGAGAGAAAGGGTGTTATTGCAACGCTAGCGTTCCAGCGAACTAGTACATTTTCACGGGGATTGTCAATGCATTAGCTGTAGACCTCTATCGAGTACAACAATACATGTTCCGGAATGAGTTCTGCTCATTGAAACCGAAGCTAGGTTCCTGGGTTCTGGCTTAGAAACCATGCCCGCTTCTGACCAGTCAGCGGTTTTCACGCATCTACAGTATTTCCTACAAACATTCTATTGAACATGACAGTCAAAGCCTCGCTTGCAAGTTAGGCCCTTCCGTTTCATATAGTCTTGCTCGTTTCACCCTGAATTAGGACGAAAGTTCCTGCTTTCTTCGCTTAGCGCACATAAATGAGTGGTATTCGATGCCACTGTTAGATACACCGGGCTGCGGGCGCCAGTCGACAAATTTGTCTGGCGTTCTCGCAACATGCGATTTCTTACACAGCGCATTGGCGGACTTTGCCTGGAGCTTTTCAAAGAGACGAAGCTAACGCAACCGAATCTTCTGCTTCTGCTCAAGCGTAAGAGGACTGACTGCACGTATAATCCAAATTGCAAGCTCGCAGGTCTGGGTGTACAACGCCATCCCCAGTTGATGCACACTTGAAAGAGACAGTGGATAACTGGAACTGGTGAGTTGAAGTGACGTTCTGGGATGGTATACGGGATATGGAATTTGTAAATGATCGGCAGGCGTCGT
>NW_013570045.1:1331-1685 GCF_000499745.2 Eimeria mitis | reverse complement strand
CTGGTGAGTTGAAGTGACGTTCTGGGATGGTATACGGGATATGGAATTTGTAAATGATCGGCAGGCGTCGGCACTTTGCTAGCGATGTACCAGTCGATATTTGGTTGCTAGGGAGAACCCGCTTAGGCGTAGAGCGGTCTCTGCGGCGTTGCGCGTAGAATGGTCTTTGCATTTGGCTCTCTACGGGGCGGCGGCAGCGCTACGTTTTGTTGCAATTCCAATATGCACGTCCATAATTTGTATTCAACGACACTACTTTGGCGGTATGCGTGCCAGACGAGGGGGACGTTATGGTGTACTTTTAGAACGGTCCGCAGTCAACCCGAAAACTGCAAAGTGGAAGAGGCTTTACGC
>NW_013570045.1:777-1231 GCF_000499745.2 Eimeria mitis | reverse complement strand
GTATGCGTGCCAGACGAGGGGGACGTTATGGTGTACTTTTAGAACGGTCCGCAGTCAACCCGAAAACTGCGAAGTGGAAGAGGCTTTACGCCAGATGCTTCTGAGGATAGTCATCTATCCAGTATTGGACATAGAGCTAGAGGATCTGCATGGCGGCGTATGGTAGGGCAATGCAGTTAGTATGGGCGTGTGCTGCTGAGGTGTGGCAAAGTCTTCTTCTGCGGTGCGAGATTGCGCTGTTTTGCGCAGGACGTATGCGCGTAGAAGCGATATTGTTTGGTTTGCGCGTTTGTTGGTGCGTTCCCGTTTGAGGCTGTCTGGTGGCAGGCGTGGATGCACATCTGCATGCATGAAAGTTGCCTGAGTGACTGTGTGAAACTATGCGGGATGTCAAGCGATGGTCCGTGCCATTGGGAGCTCTTGGGGTGGGCAGTTGGGGCGCTGTGAGATGCGC
>NW_013570045.1:330-677 GCF_000499745.2 Eimeria mitis | reverse complement strand
GTTGTGGCGCTGTGAGATGCGCTTGCGAGACGACGTCTGGCACTCCCAACGATATCCGTGAGCTGGTGGGCCAGTCGCTGCGCAACGGAGAGCGCGAGAAGAGGCAGCAGCGACTCGGTGTCGCTGTGTGTCAAGCTCTTAGTAGTGTTGACGCCGCCCCGGGTCATCTAGGATGGCAGGTGGACTAGGGAGGACTGGACTGACGAGGGGCAGACAGACGCTCACGGCGGGACCGAGACGAATTGCGGAAATATTCGTGGTGCTGGTCGAAACGAACGCGGGTCCCGTAGCTCGTCGTGTATCTATTGTTAAGCTTGTCCGATGGGCGGAAGCGGTAGCGCAATCTC
>NW_013570045.1:0-142 GCF_000499745.2 Eimeria mitis | reverse complement strand
CGGTGACGCGTTTTGGTCTTCTTGAAAAATTTGGACGCTCGTGAGTATCGCAGCAAGGAGGATTCGAGAATTCCCAACATTCACCTAGGTGCATGTGCGTGCAGTTGGCACTAGTCTTGCGCTCGGTTTGTTTGCTGTGGTT
>NW_013570044.1:11129-11466 GCF_000499745.2 Eimeria mitis | reverse complement strand
CGGGAGACAAGACGCTGCGCTGGCGTGTCTGCTGGCCCCCGCCACACGAAGCCCCGCATGCAGACCACTCTGTCCACTCGCTCACTTGACAGTCTGAAGCGCAAGAAGTGAGGTAGCAGCGGCGCTCCTGGTGGAGTTCGGGACACTCTTGGCCTGTACATACACCGCAAGAAGGAGGAAGACGCATCGGCAGACAGCTCGCAACACGCAGCACGGAGTTGTCTTCTTCTCTCTGCAGTGTCTCTCAACGGTTTGCTATCTACGTTCCGAGAGACTGCTTCAAGCAGCAAAGAGACTGTGCTGCAGCCGCGGATGCCACGCTGCAGCAGCGACGAAG
>NW_013570044.1:10267-11029 GCF_000499745.2 Eimeria mitis | reverse complement strand
GTGTCTGCTGGCCCCCGCCACACGAAGCCCCGCATGCAGACCACTCTGTCCACTCGCTCACTTGACAGTCCGACGCGC
This sequence comes from Eimeria mitis, assembly GCF_000499745.2. NCBI lineage: Eukaryota > Apicomplexa > Conoidasida > Eucoccidiorida > Eimeriidae > Eimeria > Eimeria mitis. The sequence continues at coordinate 10,951 of NW_013570044.1, read as the reverse complement.
AAGAAGTGAGGTAGCAGCGACGCTCCTGGTGGAGTTCGGGACACTCTTGGCCTGTACATACACCGCAAGAAGGAGGAAGACGCGTCGGCAGACAGCTCGCAACACGCAGCAAGGAGTTGTCATCTTGTCTCTGCAGTGTCTCTCAACGGTTTGCTATCTACGTTCCGAGAGACTGCTTCAAGCAGCAAAGAGACTGTGCTGCAGCCGCGGATGCCACGCTGCAGCAGCGACGAAACGGGGAGCAGCAGCAGCTTGCCTTCAGCGTCCGGTTCTTTCAGCACTGGCCGCTCCCTCACACTGACACCGGGCCCACAAGGTTCGGAGCAGGCAGACCACTCTGTCCACGGGCCCACCTGACAGTGGCTCGGGCACGGCACGTCTGCGTTGCACCCTTGCCGTGTTTCCTACACAGACAAAAACCCCATATCCTGTCATCCCCCCATGATTCCTTTACCAGCTTAGGCGTTCTCATCAAGCCCAACATTCATTCCAGCTCGGCTTGGTAGCCCCTCGGCACCCCAAGCACACATAGAAAGGAGCATGAGGGTGCATGCGGCAATCCCCTTTATATACGAGCGAGAACACGCCGTACAGCACGCAACAGGCGGTGCGGGGCGTCGCACTTGGGACCGAAGCTGTAACTGTGTGCATGTATGTTAGAGAGGTCAGTAGAGGAGACAGGAA
>NW_013570044.1:9657-10167 GCF_000499745.2 Eimeria mitis | reverse complement strand
CCAGCTCGGCTTGGTAGCCCCTCGGCACCCCAAGCACACATAGAAAGGAGCATGAGGGAGCATGCGGCAACCCCCTTTCTATACGCGCGAGAACACGCCGTACAGCACGCAACAGGCGGTGCGGGGCGTCGCATTTGGGACCGAAGCTGTAACTGTGTGCATGTATGTTAGAGAGGTCAGTAGAGGAGACAGGAGACAGATAGCGTTACCTCGAGTTTAGGGCAAGGGGCCCCTCCTTGCTTGGCTCTGCTTTTGATCTCTCTGCGCCTGCGCTGTGTGCCAGGGCCCCCGCAGGTGACGCTGCAGGGGGACCACTCGGCCCAGGGCCCCACGACACAGTCTGCGCTCCAGCAGTCTCCGCCGTCGAACTGGCAGGCGGCGTTGTTGCAGACTTCATCACAAAGAGTGTTGCCGAGGAACCAGAGGGCGCAGCCTGGGGCGCATTCCTCGCAGAGCCCGCAGGTCATAGGGCAAGCATCTGCTACGCGGCTGAAGGCGGGGATGTTAGCC
>NW_013570044.1:9018-9557 GCF_000499745.2 Eimeria mitis | reverse complement strand
CCTCGAGTTTAGGGCAAGGGGCCCCTCCTTGCTTGGCTCTGCTTTTGATCTCTCTGCGCCTGCGCTGTGTACCAGGGCCCCCGCAGGTGACGCTGCAGGGTGACCACTCGGCCCAGGGCCCCACGACACAGTCTGCGCTCCAGCAGTCTCCGCCATCGAACTGGCAGGCGGCGTTGTTGCAGACTTCATCACAAAGAGTGTTGCCGAGGAACCAGAGGGCGCAGCCTGGGGCGCATTCCTCGCAGAGCCCGCAGGTCATAGGACAAGCGTCTGCTACGCGGCTGAAGGCGGGGATGTTAGCAGGCAGTCTCCCGTCTGGGGATATGTCTATCAGACGCTTCTCGCAGCCTAAGCGGCCACCAAGCGACCGAGCAATCAGCCGGCACTTCACCCCAAAGTCCTCAACCCTCTCGTCGTCTTCGCATATCAACCCGTTGCTCTCCAGGAGAGGCCGCGAGCCCCGTCCCCCACTGGCATCCAAAGGATCCCCCAACTCGAGAGAGAGGGGAGAGGGCTGCTGCTGACGCCGCCGCCCCCCC
>NW_013570044.1:8557-8918 GCF_000499745.2 Eimeria mitis | reverse complement strand
AGTCCTCAACCCTCTCGTCGTCTTCGCATATCAACCCGTTGCTCTCCAGGAGAGGCCGCGAGCCCCGTCCACCACTGGCATCCAAAGGATCCCCCAACTCGAGAGACAGGGGAGAGGGCTGCTGCTGACGCCGCCGCCCTCCAGCCCCGTCGGCTCCAGCAGCAGACTGGCTGCCCCCAGCTCCGGGACGTTGCGACCCAAAGAACCCCCCGATGCTCTGCAGCCGTCGAACTGCAAACTCAAACACCTCTGACTGACTCAGGAGCTTCGTTTCCTTAGCAGACGTATCGCCCGCCCCTCCCATTGGCTCCGTCGAAGCTGCTGAACCCGACGAGCCCACTCCTTGTTGCTGATGCTGTAT
>NW_013570044.1:7959-8457 GCF_000499745.2 Eimeria mitis | reverse complement strand
CGATGCTCTGCAGCCGTCGAACTGCAAACTCAAACACCTCTGACTGACTCAGGAGCTTCGTTTCCTTAGCGGGCTTATCGCCCGCCTCTCCCGGTAGCTCCGTCGAAGCTGCTGAACCCGACGAGCCCACTCCTTGTTGCTGATGCTGTACCTCCTGCTGCTCTTTCGTCTCCCGCTGCTGCAGCTGCCGCTGCTGCTGCTGCTGCTGCTCTCCCTCCAGTGGCGCCCGAACGGATATTGGGGAGGCAGGTGCCTCTATTCGCCTGCGGTAGAAGTAGTCGGGGGCTGAGACGGTGTAGTTGAGGAGACAGCTGGAGTCCATGAGGGGACAGTCGGGGAAATCAGCAGCTGTTGCTGCTGTCTCCTCCGCGTATACAACGGCTCCTCTTGAGCCGCATATTGCTAGCCACAGTCCTACAAGGAATACAACCCCCCAGGGGCCTCTTAGGGACCTCCGCCAGGTATGCGCCCGCAGGCGCCCCTGGCTCGGCATCCTAT
>NW_013570044.1:7167-7859 GCF_000499745.2 Eimeria mitis | reverse complement strand
GCCTGCGGTAGAAGTAGTCGGGAGCTGAGACGGTGTAGTTGAGGAGACAGCTGGAGTCCATGAGGGGACAATCGGGGAAATCAGCAGCTGTTGTTGCTGTCTCCTCCGCGTATACAACGGCTCCTCTTGAGCCGCATATTGCTAGCCACAGTCCTACAAGGAATACAATCCCCCAGGGGCCTCCTAGGGACCTCCGCCAGGTATGCGCCCGCGGGCGCCCCTGGCTCGGCATTCTAAGCGACTGCTGGGGTGGACTGTTACAGACACAGCATGCTGCCGCCCCAGGAGTGCTGGGCCGGGCCTCTACAGAATGAAACGCACTGCCAAAACCGTGAGACGTCTTGAGGGCTGTATTCACCGCCCTCGAGCTTGCCTCTCTTTCGCTACAACCTACACGAATCAAACTTTCCTGCGCAAGAACAGACCCGCGGCGTAGGAAGCCGCATGCATCCCCATTGCTGGGCTCACAACTGTTGCCGTTTGCACCCACGGTACTCACGCTGCTGCTACATGGCTCCCCTGGGGCCCTCGAGCAGGAATGAGGGGGTGCGCAGGGCGGGGTGTATGAACTGCTGCAGCGACGCCGTCGTGACAGAGCCGCCCGGTCTCTGCGACTCTGCCTCATGGCATCGGAGAAGAGAACCAAACTCTGCACGTAACACGGACAAACATAGAAGAGAGGCAAACGCGCG
>NW_013570044.1:6610-7067 GCF_000499745.2 Eimeria mitis | reverse complement strand
CTTTCCTGCGCAAGAACAGCCCCGCGGCGTAGGAAGCCGCATGCATCCCCATTGCTGGGCTCACAACTGTCGCCGTTTGCACCCACGGTACTCACGTTGCTGCTACATGGCTCCCCTGGGGCCCTCGAGCAGGAAGGAGGGGGTGCCCAGGGCGGGGTGTATGAACTGCTGCAGCGACGCCGTCGTGACAGAGCCGCCCGGTCTCTGCGACTCTGCCTCATGGCATCGGAGGAGAGAACCAAACTCTGCACGTAACACGGACAAACATAGAAGAGAGGCAAACGCGCTGGTGACCTATGCTGTCTGCAGCGCCCCTGACAAGAACCACAATAGCATATCTGCCAAATGTTTTCAGTTTAATCTCGGGCGGGGTGCCCTGGCCCCTTCTGGTGACGCAAAGAAAGGGTGAGACCCCGGAGCAACCTGATGGCAATTCGCTTATGGATAGTTTAGGCCG
>NW_013570044.1:6391-6510 GCF_000499745.2 Eimeria mitis | reverse complement strand
AGACACAGCATGCTGCCGCCCCAGGAGTGCTGGGCCGGGCCTCTACAGAATGAAACGCACTGCCAAAACCATGAGACGTCTTGAGGGCTGTATTCACCGCCCTCGAACCTGCGTCTCTG
>NW_013570044.1:6181-6291 GCF_000499745.2 Eimeria mitis | reverse complement strand
GCTTTCAGTTTAATCTCGGGCGGAGTGCCCTGGCCCCTTCTGGTGACACAGAGAAAGGGCGAGACCCTGGGGCAACCTGATGGCAATTTGCTTATGGATAATTTAGGCCA
>NW_013570044.1:5922-6081 GCF_000499745.2 Eimeria mitis | reverse complement strand
CGTGCGTGCCCCGCCAGCAAGGACACGGGAGTCAAATGAAAGTTCAAACAAAACGATTAAAGCTTCAGGGACCACAGGCCAAGAGGAAAACCAACACAGAAGAAACAGAGCCCCTCGACCCTTCACAAGCTGCCGGCCGGAGCGCGAGCAGCAAAACAG
>NW_013570044.1:5488-5822 GCF_000499745.2 Eimeria mitis | reverse complement strand
GCTTTCAGTTTAATCTCGGGCGGAGTGCCCTGGCCCCTTCTGGTGACACAGAGAAAGGGCGAGACCCTGGAGCAACCTGATGGCAATTTTCTTATGGATAATTTAGGCAATGAAGGTGTTGTGTGCCCAAGGCGGCGACCGGGGCTCAGCTGCCTTCAGGTTGCTGAGAGTTGGGTTGGACTGGGTTGCCTCACAGGAGTGGTGCCTGCGCCTGGTCTCTGCCTTGTGTCCTCGGAATCTTGCTTTGGAATGGGCGATCTGGAGTTGCGGTATTGTTTGAGTTGGGTAAAGTTCAGCAAGAGCTCTTTTAAGACCGGTGACAGAGCAGCGGTAC
>NW_013570044.1:4757-5388 GCF_000499745.2 Eimeria mitis | reverse complement strand
GCTTGAGGCTGCTGAGAGTTGGGTTGGACTGGGTTGCCTCACAGGAGTGGTGCCTGCGCCTGGTCTCTGCTTTGTGTCCTCGAAATCTTGCTTTGGAATCGGCGATCTGGAGTTGCGGTATTGTTTGAGTTGGGTAAAGTTTAGCAAGAGCTCTTTAAGACCGGTGACAGAGCAGCGGTAGGTGAAGGTCACCTCGGGGGCGTGTAGGCGTGCGTGCCCCGCCAGCAAGGACACGGGAGTCAAATGAAAGTTCAAACAAAACGATTAAAGCTTCAGGGGCCACAGGCCAAGAGGAAAACCAACACGGAAGAAACAGAGCCCCTCGACCCTTCACGAGCTGCCGGCCGGAGCGCGAGCAGCAAAACAATGCAGGGCAACACCCCGTCGGGCGGGCCCTGCAAAGCAGGCCCCGAGCAAAAGGTATTAATAAAAAGGAATTAATAAAAGGAATTAAACCCGTTAAACACTTTCAGACGCGCATGGAAGCGCCTCCTTGCCACGAAACTCCCCGAGACACGCAACCGGACTGAGGCGGCGGCGGTGTGCGGGCCCCCCAAGTGTTGCTTGCCACTTCCATGCCAGCGCTCTCTACGAGTCCTCCATCCAAACAGAGTGGAAAAGCTGAAATATG
>NW_013570044.1:4122-4657 GCF_000499745.2 Eimeria mitis | reverse complement strand
GACTGAGGCGGCGGCGGTGTGCGGGCCCCCCAAGTGTTGCTTGCCACTTCCATGCCAGCGCTCTCTACGAATCCTCCATCCAAACAGAGTGGAAAAGTTGAAATATAAAAAAAGGAAAAAATACCTACCTTGAGGGAGGCAGGAGATCCCTGTGTAAGCAGCTGAGACGGGTGTGGGCGCGCGAGCGGGCGCTCGGGGACGAAATAACGGAAGGCGGGGCCCACAGATCGTCTTAACAACTGAAATATTCTAGCAACAGACAACAACCCAACCCTTGACGCCATAACAAGGCAATCCAGCTCAAGAAAAACCACAGGAGGCCCTTCCTGTGTCCTGCGCGCCATACGGTAATAGCAAATGGGGCCCGGGCACCTGGCCGTCTCCCTGGCTCGGGCGACAGCTGTCTACTCCAGCTCTTCTTGTCCCCAAAGTGCCCTTATAAGATGTGTATATTTTTATCTACTCATTCGTGGACTTGAAGGCTCCTCATATTGAGAAAGAGTATTCACTGCCGCTAGCCCGCAGATCAACTCCG
>NW_013570044.1:2921-4022 GCF_000499745.2 Eimeria mitis | reverse complement strand
CCCCAAGTGTTGCTTGCCACTTCCATGCCAGCGCTCTCTACGAGTCCTCCATCCAAACAGAGTGGAAAAGTTGAAATATGAAAAAAGAAAGAAAATACATACCTTGAGGGAAGCAGGAGATCCCTGTGTAAGCAGCTGAGACGGGTGTGGGCGCGCGAGCGGGCGCTCGGGGACGAAATAACAGAAGGCGGGGCCCACAGGTCGTCTTAACAACTGAAATATTCTAGCAACAGACAATAACCCAACCCTTGACGCCATAAGAAGGCAATCCAGCTCAAGAAAAACCAGAGGAGGCCCTTCCTGTGTCCTGCGCGCCATACTGTAATAGCAAATGGGGCCCGGGCACCCGGCCGTCTCCCTGGCTCGGGCGACAGCTGTCTACTCCTGCTCTTCTTGTCCCCAAAGTGCCCGTATAAGATGTGTATATTTTTATCTACTCATTCGTGGAGTTGAAGGTTCCTCATATTGAGAAAGAGTATTCACTGCCGCTAGCCCGCAGATCAACTGCTGTTTGTCTCCTGGCTCGTCGTGCACGTCCCTCGCCGCTCGCAGCCCTCACCAAACCCAGCTGAAACGGAGACAGGCCTCTCTACCAGTGTAAATAGCTGGCTTTTTGTATCTGCACTAGTTCATGCCTGTATGTGTGCGCCGATTGGTGACCACAGCGACACTGCTGAGACGAGTTGGCGGCGCACGCTCGCAACCGAGATATTTCCACATCGTAATAACACCGACCCTTTAGACACAAAGAAGCAACACAGCGAAAGAGACCCAACCGAAGCGTGATCAGCGCTGGGCAGGCCTAAGCGCGCTTGGTCGTCGCCCTGGCTTGCAGTACGCTGCTCTACACAAGAGCCGTTACACGAAGTTGCTGCGCTACGGTGAAATATTTCTAATGGACCTCAAGCTACGCATCTTTGCATTTTCTTGCATCTAGTAACCTTTCGCAACATCTTGAACGGAGCAACCTCCTGCAAATATCGCGCTAGACAGAGTGGTGTTTTGCCCTGTATGTTGGCCACAGGCCCTCTGTCCGCCGCTCGATGTGTATTCAGCTTTACTCCCCCTGGGCCCTCTATATCTAGGTGTAGCTAGATGCAT
>NW_013570044.1:2318-2821 GCF_000499745.2 Eimeria mitis | reverse complement strand
CTTTTTGTATCTGCACTAGTTCATGCCTGTATGTGTGCGCCGATTGGTGACCACAGCGACACTGCTGAGAAGAGTTGGCGGCGCACGCTCGCAACCGAGATATTTCCACATCGTAATAACACCGACCCTCTAGACACAAAGAAGCAACACAGCGAAAGAGCCCCAACCGACGCGTGGTCAGCGGTGGGCGGGCTTAGGCGCGCTTGGTCGTCGCCCTGGCTAGCAGTACGCTGCTCTACACAAGAGCCGTTACACGAAGTTGCACGATGCGCTACGGTGGAACATTTCTAATGGACCTCACGCTACGCTTCTTTGCAATTTCTTTCATCTTGCATCTAGTAACCTCTTGCAACATCTAGAACGGAGCAACCTCCTGCAAATACCGCGCTAAACAGGGTGGCGTTTTGTCCTGTATGTTGGCCACAGGCCCTCTGTCCGCCTCTCGATGTGTATTCAGCTTTACTCCCCCTGAGCCATCTGTATCTAGGTGTAGCTAGATGCAC
>NW_013570044.1:1489-2218 GCF_000499745.2 Eimeria mitis | reverse complement strand
TTGGTCGTCGCCCTGGCTAGCAGTACGCTGCTCTACACAAGAGCCGTTACACGAAGTTGCACGATGCGCTGCGGTGGAACATTTCTAATGGACCTCAAGCTACGCATATTTGCAGTTTCTTGCATCTTGCATCTAGTAACCTTTTGCAACATCTAGAACGGAGCAACCTCCTGCAAATACCGCGCTAAACAGGGTGGTGTTTTGTCCTGTATGTTGGCCACAGGCCCTCTGTCCGCCGCTCGATGTGTATTCAGCTTTACTCCCCCTGAGCTTTCTGTATCCAGGTGTAGGTAGATACATCCAGCTGTGGCTATCAGTGGCCAACTGTGACTAAGAAAGCCTTTGGGCGAGCTGTAGTGTTTTACAGACGGCTGCAGATAGCGGAACCCGTAGAGCCAGCAGGCCGTCGATATTGTTCAATCGGAGCAGCATCATATAAGCTGCATTCGCTTGAAGCCATGGAAACGAAACGGATACGATCGGTGATATGAAGGACCGAGTGGCTCACTGCTAACACCAGCAGCATTCACGACGCTGGCGATGCAGCGCGCGCGCGTTCAGCCAAGGCAGGTATACTAAAGGTAATTAGTAATATGTGTTCCTACAGTATAAAGAGTAATATTTCATAGAATGTTTCCTCTGCTATCTGTTGCTGCGGTTGCTGCTCTGTTGGCTCTGCCACGGATAAAGTTTAGCTGTTTCTAGTGGAAGCAGCATAGAAATTCGTTA
>NW_013570044.1:241-1364 GCF_000499745.2 Eimeria mitis | reverse complement strand
GTAGGTAGGGCTTGTAGCAGTCTTTCTGACCCAGCTTAGCTGTAGCGCCCTTCACTCCTCACAAGTGTATGCTGATGCAGAAGCAGCAGCAGCAACTGCACTGACTCCGGCTAGGCAGCTATCGTAGCTTCTTAGAGGTCGCATGTGCTATGGCAGGACAGATCGCCGCAGAGTGACATATACAGGCGGGCGCTGTGTTGTGTGTAGCGCACGTTCCCGCCATTCTAAACATAACTGCTTTTGCTGCTGCAGCTGCTGCAGCTGTTGCTGTTTCTGCTGCAGCGTGCTGCTCTTGCTGTTGGTTGGTCAGTTTGCTACTGCTCTTGCTGCTTCTGCAGTACAGGGTAGCGGACCTAAAACTAATATAGAGCTAATAGCAGCAGGAGTGAGCTGCTACTGCGTTGGTGCTGCTGTTGCTGCAGATGTTCTGTGGTGATGCGCTGTCTTTGACAGCCGGATGGCATTCCGAAGGGGGACGCCACCAAGTTTATGTTTTGTGAGTGTGACGAGGAGTTGCTGCAGCCTTTCTTTTCTCTTCTTTTCTTCTTCTGCCTGCTGCGCTTGTCTGAGTGCCACTGCTCTGAGCCGCTCCTGCTCCTCCTGCTGTCTCCTTTCTGCTTCCTGTTTCTGTGCCTCGCGGGCTTTCGCCTCTTCTTGTTCTCGCTTCTGTTGCTCGGCTATCTTTCTCTGTCTCTCTTCCTCTTCCCTTTTGGCTTCTTCTGCAGCTCTTTGTTTCTCCAGTGCTTGTTGTCTTTCTTTTTCTTTCGCTTGCCTCTCTGCCTCTGCCTGCGCCTCCGCCTGCGCCTGCGCCTCCGCCTGGGCCCTGCGGGCCGCTTCCTTTGCTGCTTCTGCTGCCTCCTTCTCGGCTTTTTCTCGAGCCTTCTTCTCCTCTTCTTCTGCAGCCTTCTGGCGCTCTGCTTCTTCCTCTTGTCGCCGAGCCTCGGCCTCTCGTTGCCGCTGCTGCTCTTCTTCTTGCTGCTTCTTCAGCTCCTCGGCCGCACGCTTAGCTGCCTCCAACCGCCGCTGCAGTTCCTCCGCCTCTTCGCGTCTCAGCCGCGCCTCCTCTGCAGCACGTCGCTTGGCTTCAGCAGCTCGCTTGCGCTCCTCACGAGCTGCCAGCAGC
>NW_013570044.1:0-141 GCF_000499745.2 Eimeria mitis | reverse complement strand
GCCGCGCCTCCTCTGCAGCACGCCGCTTGGCTTCAGCAGCTCGCTTGCGCTCCTCACGAGCTGCCAGCAGTTGCTGCAGGTGCTCCTGGGCACCCGGAACAGCTTCTGGACCAACAAACACTTGGGTCGAGCCCCTCCTTA
>NW_013570043.1:9693-10659 GCF_000499745.2 Eimeria mitis | reverse complement strand
TAATATAATATAATATAATATAATATAATATAATATAATATAATATAATATAATATAATATAATATATTACTTTTTATTTGTCTAGTAGATCCATACTTAACGAAGATATCATAGAGTTCATCTATCTATATATTTCTCTCTCTCTCTATTTTTTCTCTTTCTCTCTATCTCTTTCTCTCTCTCTCTATCCTTTCTCTATTAATTTATATTAAACTAAATAAATAAATAAATAAACAAATAAACAACTGACCTTATTTGTCTGATAGATCCATACTTAACGAAGATATCATAGAGTTCATCTATCTATATATTTCTCTCTTTCTCTCTCTATTTTTTCTCTTTCTCTCTTTTTTTTTCTCTCTTTCTCTATTCTCTCTCTATTAATTTATATTAAAACATATATATTTATATATAAACAAATAAACAAATAAATAAATAAACAAACAAACAAAAAACCTACCTTCTTATTTGTCTGATAGACCCATACTTGCCGAAGATATCATACAGCTCATCTATCTATCAACTCCTCTCTCTCTCTCTCTCTCTATTTTTTCTCTTTCTCTCTCTTTTTTTCTCTCTCTCTCTCTATTCTCTCTCTCTATATAAATTAATTTATATTAAAATAAATAAATAAACAAATAAACAAATTACGTTCTTATTTGTCTAATAGAGCCATACTTAACTATACTTCGTCTATCTACATATTTCTCTTTTTCTCTCTATCTCTCTCTATTTTTTCTCTTTCTCTCTCTTTTTTTCTCTCTCTTTCTCTATTCTCTCTCTATTTATTAATTTATATTAAACTAAACAAACAAATAAACAAATAAACAAACAAACAAACAAAAAACCTACCTTCTTATTTGTCTGATAGAGCCATACTTGCCGAAGATATCATAGAGTTCGTCTCCATTTATCTTAAAGGGTAAATTCCTTATATATAATATGCGGGATACCTCCGGCGCCAG
>NW_013570043.1:8380-8645 GCF_000499745.2 Eimeria mitis | reverse complement strand
TATAAATATATTATAAGATAAATAAAAACAAAATATATTTATATTTATATAAATAAATTTATTTTTTTTTTCTCTATATTAAAAAGGGGGTATCATACAGCGGGAATATATCTACATATCATAAACCCTCAATTAGGGTTTAGGGTTTAGGGTTTAGGGTTTAGGGTTTAGGGTTTACACCTCCATACACACACCCAGCAATGTCAGCCCCTCATGTAAACCACCAGCAATTCAATTGGGGGGGCTGGGCTCCTAACTCTGCCTT
>NW_013570043.1:6552-7292 GCF_000499745.2 Eimeria mitis | reverse complement strand
CTGCTGCAGCAGCAGCAGCAGCAACAGCAGCAGCAGCAGCACCAGCAGCAGCAGCAGCAGCAACAGCAGGCATCTCTCACCAGCATGTTGGGGCTGCATGCGCAGCAAAACGCCAGCAGCAGCAGCCCCCCCCTATCGGCGCCATCACCACCCCCATCAGCACCACCACCATCAGCAGCAGCAGCAGCAGCAGGAGCAACAGCAGCAGCAGCAGCAGCAGCAGCAGGTTGTATAGTTACAGTGCAGATGGTGGTGTTGGTGGTTTTTATGGTGGTTATAGGTTCGAGGAGACAGCAGAAGAAGCGCGGCTGCTGCTGCTGCTGGATGCTGCTGTAGCAGCAGCAGATCTCTCCTTTCTGCTGCAGGGGCAGCAGCTTACTGTTGCTGTTAAGGGATGTAAACCCCTGCTGCAGGGGACCCTTATGGTCTGCTGCTGCTGCTGCTGCTGCTGCTGCTGCTGATGCTGCTGATGCTGCTGCTGGTGCTGGTGCTGCGGTCGTCCTGCTGCTGCTGCGGCGGTTGTGGTGCTGCTTCTGTTGTTGTGATGCTGCTGCTGCTGTCATGGTGCTGCTGCTGCTGTTTTGCTGCTGCTGCTGCTGCTGATGATGATTGTATGGCTGCCCTTCTGCTGCTGCTGTTGCTGCTGATTATGTGGATGCCCTGTTGTTGTTGCTGCTGCTGTTGCTGTTGTCCTTCTTTCTGTTCTTGCTGCTGCTGCTGCTGCCGTCTGGGTGTACATA
>NW_013570043.1:2670-4357 GCF_000499745.2 Eimeria mitis | reverse complement strand
AGCAGCAGCAGCAGCAGCAGCAGCAACAGCAGCAGCAGCAGCAGCAGCAGCAGCAGCAGCAGCAGCAGGGATGAGAGAGCAGCGTTGCGTGAGAAGCTGGGGATAGAGCTGATGGATCTCAGCAGCAAGACAGCAGTCGTTCCCCCCTTCATGGCCAACTGGTCTCCAGAAGTATGCTGCTGCTGCTGCTGCTGCTGCTGCTACTGCTGCTGCTGTTGCTGCTGCTGCTGCTGCTGTTGCTGCTGCTGCTGCTGCTGCTGCTGTTGCTGTTGCTGCTGTTGATTGACGGGCGTTTGCTGCAGCAATTTAGTTTTTGTTTTGCTGCTGCTGCTCATCATTTCTTAATCCACTTCTTCCTCTTGCTGCTGCTGTTGCTGCTGCTGCTGCCTCTGCTGCTGCTGCTGCTGCTGCTGCTGCTGTTTGTTTGTTTGCTGCTGCAGCGGCGACGGGCGTTTCAGGAAGAGACAGCAGATGCTGCTGCTGCCCGCATGCAGGAGGCGTTGTCTCCTCCCCCGCAGCTGACGTTCTCTACCCTGGAGCTGCTGCTGCAGCAGCAGCTCAACTGCACAGCAGCAGAGTTCAAGGAGGTGTGGCAGGGGGGCTACGAGCGCTGCGAGCAGCAGCAGCAGCTGCTGCAGCAGCAGCAGCAGCAGCAGCAACAGCAGCAGCAGCAGCAGCAGCAGCAGCAGCAACATGTTATTGGATCGGAGCAGCAGCAAATAGCTGTTATGTATATACAGCAGATAGACGAACAAATAGATAAACATATAGGGACCCACAAAGCAGCAGCAGCAGCAGCAACAGCAACAGCAGCAGCAGCAGCAGCAGCAGCAGCAGCAGGAGATGATAAAACAGCAGAAATATATGCACAAGAAGGAGACGATACAACGGAGACAGGCCTCAAAAGGAGACAGTTCCTTATAGACCCCCTGGCGGGCCCCACTGAACTGCAAAACCCCAACACCATACACAAACCCCCGCCCATGCAGGGTAAACCCTAAACCCTAAACCCTAAACCCTAGAAACCTAAACCCTAAACCCCCATACAGGGTAAACCCTAAACCCTAAACCCTAAACCCTAGAAACCTAAACCCTAAACCCCTATGCAGGGTAAACCCTAAACCCTAAACCCTAAACCCTAGAAACCTAAACCCTAAACCCCTATGCAGGGTAAACCCTAAACCCTAAACCCTAAACCCTAGAAACCTAAACCCTAAACCCCCATGCAGGGTAAACCCTAAACCCTAAACCCTAAACCCTAGAAACCTAAACCCTAAACCCCCATGCAGGGTAAACCCTAAACCCTAAACCCTAGGAACCTAAACCCTAAACCCCCATGCAGGGTAAACCCTAAACCCTAAAAACCTAAACCCTTAACCCTAAAATCCTAGACGCTAGACCCGAAACCCTAAACCCTAGCCTAAACCCTAAAACCCTAAACCCTAAAATCCTAAACCCTAGACCCTGAGCTAAACCCTAAACCCTAAACCCCCCACTCTAAGGTCCAAAAACCCTAAAGCCTAAAGAGTAAAACCTAAACACTAAAATTATATCTCTTTAACCTATCTCTTTGTCTATCTCTTTCTTTCTTTTTCTTTCTTTTTCTTTCTTTTTCTTTCTCCTTTTTGTTTTTCCTTTTTCCTTCTTTTTGTGTCTCCTTTCGTCTGCCCCCTTATCTATATCTTCT
>NW_013570043.1:2180-2498 GCF_000499745.2 Eimeria mitis | reverse complement strand
TTTTTTTTTTTTCTTTTTGGGGCTGCATGCACCATGTAGGGTTTAGGGTTTAGGGTTTAGGCTTTGGGTGCTTACTGTGTATTGTTTAGAGGTTAGGGTTTAGGGTTTAGGGTGTATTGTTTCTGGGTAGGGCTTGTGGTTTGTGGTTTAGGGTTTACGGTTTAGGGTTTGTGTCTCAGGGTTTAGGTTTTAGGGTTTAGGGTTTAGGGTTTAGGGTTTAGGGTTTAGGGTTTGTGTTTCAGCTGGCTCGGTTTGAGTTGTTATTTTCTGAGTTGGCGGCGGCAAACCGCAGCGATTGGCTTTTCATATGCGAGCAAT
>NW_013570043.1:1890-2080 GCF_000499745.2 Eimeria mitis | reverse complement strand
TTACAGTGTATTGTTTAGAGGTTAGGGTTTAGGGTTTAGGGTTTAGGGTTTAGGTTTTATTGTTTGTGGTTTAGGGTATAGGGCTTTTGGTTTGTGGTTTAGGGTTTACGGTTTAGGGTTTGTGTTTCAGGTTTTAGGGTTTAGGGTTTAGGGTTTAGGGTTTAGGGTTTAGGGTTTAGGGTTTGTGCTG
>NW_013570043.1:1499-1790 GCF_000499745.2 Eimeria mitis | reverse complement strand
TCTTGTTTTTTTTTCTTTTTTTTTCTTTTTTTTCTTTTTCTCTTTTTCGTTTTTTTCTCTTTTTTATCTCCTCAACTTCTTTGTCTCCTCTTCTGTCTCCGTATTTGTCTCTCTGTTTATTTCTTTCTTTTTTTTCTTTTTGTTTCTTTCTTCTCTTTTTGTTTTTTCTTTCTTTTTTTTGTTTCTTTTTTCGCTTTTTGTTTTTTTCTTTTCTTGTTGAGGTGTATACTGATTTGTCTCCTGCTGCCTTCAGCCTCTCCCTGTGTTTTTTTTCCACCTTTGTCCTCACCA
>NW_013570043.1:0-1399 GCF_000499745.2 Eimeria mitis | reverse complement strand
TCTTGTTTTTTTTTCTTTTTTTTTCTTTTTTTTCTTTTTCTCTTTTTCGTTTTTTTCTCTTTTTTATCTCTTTACCTTCTTTGTCTCCTCTTCTGTCTCCGTATTTGTCTCTCTGTTTATTTGTTTCTTTCTTTTTTTTTGTTTCTTTCTTCTCTTTGTTTTTTTTTCTTTTTTTTGTTTTTTTTTCTCTTTTTGTTTTTTTCTTTTCTTGTTGAGGTGTATACTGATTTGTCTCCTGCTGCCTTCAGCCTCTCCCTGTGTCTCTTTTACACTGCTGCTGCTGCTGTTGCTGCTGCTGCTGCTGCTGCTGCTGCTGCTGCTGCTGCTGCAGGGATCTGCTGCTGGGAGAGCATTACTTTTTGCTGCTGACGATTCGTCTCCTGAGGACCCCCCCCATCTCCCGCAGGAATAGGGGCCCCCCCCCTCAGCAGCAGCAGCAGCAGGGGGCCCCCTATCAGCAGCAGCAGCAGGGGCCCCCCAACAACCAGCAGCAGCAGCAGGGGGCCCCCGAGGACCAGCAGCAGCAGCTGGTGGCCCCCCATCAGCAGCAGGAGCAGGGTGTATATGATGATGGTTGGTGTATAGAGGAGAGAGAAAGGCTGCGGTTTGTGAATATGTTTGTTTTGTCTTTATATGAAGACCTTGGGGCCCTACTAAAAGCCAACGCGGAGACACAAATGAAAAAAATTAAACTTCTCTGCATGCAGGCTATGCAGGATATACATAAACTTAATGAATATGTATAAACATATTTATATATAAATAAATAAATAAATAAATAAATAGATATATATATATATATGTATATATATATATATATATATATATGTTTGTCTGTTTGTCTGTTTGTTTGTTTGTTTATTTAATTGTTTGTTTGTTTGTTTGCTTGTTTATTTGTTTATTTGTTTATTTATGTATTTGTTTGTTTGTTTGTTTTTTTGTTTGTTTCTTTATTATTTATTTATTTATTTATTTATTTGTATTATATAGATAGATGGACAGCTGAGGAGACAGCTCGAGACAACTGAAATATCACCTGGGGGCATTTGTGTCTCCTTTTGTCTTTTTCTTTTTTTTTTTATTTTTTATTTTTTTTTTCTTTTTCTTTCTTTTTTCTGTTGTCTCCTGTTTTCTCCTCTTGTCTCCTCTCTGTCTCCTTTTTTGTCTCCTTTTTTGTCTCCGTTTGTCTCCTTTTTGTCTCCTTTTATCTCCTCTCTGTCTCCTTTTTACGTTTGTTCTGTCTCTCCGTCTCTGTGTATATCTCTTATATGTAAAACTAAGAAACTTTATTTGTCTCCTTTTTAATATAAAAAAATTAATTTGTCTCTTTATATATATACATATATATATATATATATATATATATATATATACATATATATATATATATATATATATA
>NW_013570042.1:7719-7875 GCF_000499745.2 Eimeria mitis | reverse complement strand
TGTGGTGTGGGGCCCCCGAGCGGACCCCCAGCAGCAGCAGCAACAGCAGCAGCAGCAGCAGCAGCAGCAGAAGACAAGTTCAAATTGAGCAGAAGATTTCTCTAAGGAATATAATAACAAATGCGTTGCTGCTGCTGCTGCTGCTGCTGTTGCTGC
>NW_013570042.1:7201-7619 GCF_000499745.2 Eimeria mitis | reverse complement strand
AAAAAAAAAAAAAAAAAAAAAAAAAAAAAAAAAAAAAAAAAGGAGGGGGGCCCCCGGGGGCCCCCCCCTGGTTTGCTGCTGCTGCTGGCTCTGCGGTGTATGTGCAGCTCATGTGTTGCTGCGTTTCATTTATACAAAAAAATATTTATTTTTATTATTTATAAATTATTTTTATTGTTAATAAACAAAAAATAAACAAAAAAATAAACAAAAAATAAAAAAATAAACAAAAAAGGGGCCCCCTAAGCCTGAGCTGCAGCAGCAGCAAAACCGCTGGATCAGCAGCAGCAGCAGCAGCAGCAGCAGCAGCAGCAGCAGCAGCAGATGATGATAAACATAGATAAAATAAATTAAAAAAAGTAAAAAGTAGAAATAAATATATTTATTTTAGTTTTTTCAGGTGTATATACACCCCGCT
>NW_013570042.1:6951-7101 GCF_000499745.2 Eimeria mitis | reverse complement strand
CCCAAACCGCCGCCGAACGCTGCCTGTACACCCCAGCATCCCTAAACCCTAAACCCTAAACCCTAAACCCTAAACCCTAGATTTTAACAGACAAACCCTCGTCCACAGGCTGCAGAACAATGTGGGGTGTGTGCACGCGAAGCAAGGGTC
>NW_013570042.1:6198-6851 GCF_000499745.2 Eimeria mitis | reverse complement strand
TGCAGCAGCAGCAAAACCGCTGGATCAGCAGCAGCAGCAGCAGCAGCAGCAGCAGCAGCAGCAGCAGCAGCAGCAGATGATAAACATAGATAAAATAAATTAAAAAAAGTAAAAAGTAGAAATAAATATATTTATTTTTAGTTTTTTCAGGTGTATATACACCCCAAGAGGTGCCTATACACCCCAAACCGCCGCCGAACGCTGCCTGTACACCCCAGCATCCCTAAACCCTAAACCCTAAACCCTAGAGTTTAACAGACAAACCCTCGTCCACAGGCTGCAGAACAATGTGGGGTGTGTGCACGCGAAGCAAGGGTTTAGGGTTTAGGGTTTAGAGCTCTAGGGTTTAGGGTTTAGGGTTTAGTTTGTATTGCATAGGATCTAGGGTTTCAGGGTTCTAGGGTTTAGGGTTTAGGGTTTATGCGCATAGAAATATGTTTCTTTGATTTGGTGCAGCAATCCTCGCGCAGTCAGCAGCAGCAGCAGCAGCAGCAGCAACAGCAGCAACAGCAGCAGCAACAGCAGCAGCAGCAGCAGCAACAGCAGCAGCAGCAGCAGCAACAGCAGCAGCAGCAGCAGCAACAGCAGCAGCACCAGCAGCATGCATCACAGCACGCACGATAAGGATTCAGATGCGGAGCTAAATATTCCCT
>NW_013570042.1:2415-2803 GCF_000499745.2 Eimeria mitis | reverse complement strand
TAAATAAAATAAATAAATAAATAAAATAAATAAAAAAACCAAACAAAAAACAAAATAAAGATAAAACAAAATATATAAAAACAAACAAACAAACAAATAAATATAAACAAATAAACAAATAAATAAATAATAAATAAATAAATATAAATAAATAAATAAATAAATATACCTGGTGTAATCAGCAGTTGTTTATGTTTAATAACGATAAAATTTTCGTAGTTTTTTCTCATCATAGATAGATAGAAAGAGAGAGAAAAAAATAAATAAAAAAGATAAACAAACCAAACAAAAAACAAAATAAAGATAAATAAACAAATAAACAAATAAATAAATAAATATAAATAAATAAATAAATATACCTGGTGTAATCAGCAGTTGTTTATGTTTG
>NW_013570042.1:1970-2315 GCF_000499745.2 Eimeria mitis | reverse complement strand
TTTAATAACGATAAAATTTTCGTAGTTTTTTCTCATCATAAAAAAAAAGAGAAAAAAATAAATAAAAAGAATAAAAAAACCAAACAAAAAACAAAATAAAGAAAAAAAATAAATAAATAAAAACAAACAAACAAATAAATAAATAAATATAAATATACCTGGTGTAATCAGTAGTTGTTTATGTTTAATAACGATAAAATTTTCGTAGTTTTTTCTCATCATATTGCTTGCTGGGTTATATTTTTTATTAGTAAAGGCCTCCGATAGATAGAGAACTCTATGGAAGGTTAAACTATGGAGTGTGTTTCTGTCTTTATTTATTTTTATTTTATTTTTATTTATTCT
>NW_013570042.1:1209-1449 GCF_000499745.2 Eimeria mitis | reverse complement strand
TGCTGCTGCTGCTGCTGCTGCTGCTGGCTACTGCTGCTGCTGCTGCTGCTGCTGCTGCTGCAGCTCCTGCTGCTGCTGCAGCAGCAGCAGACTTCTCCTCCTGCTGCAGTTTGCTTCTTGCTGTGTGTCCTTAACCAGCTGGCCTCTTTCGGCTGAAACCCATGTTGTTGCTGCTGCTGCTGCTGCTGCTGCTGTTGCTGCTGCAGTTGCTGCTGCTGTTGCTGCTAGTGGTGTTGCCGC
>NW_013570042.1:0-1109 GCF_000499745.2 Eimeria mitis | reverse complement strand
TGCTGCAGGTGCTGTTGCAGCTGCTGTTGCTGCTGCTGCTGCAGCTGCTGCTGCAGCTGCTGTTGCTGTAGCTGCTGCTGCTGCCTCATTATCTATAACTATCAAACCATTGTAAAACGAAAACAGAATATGCTGCTGCGATATTCGTTTTGCTGCTGCTGCTGCTGCTGCTGCTGGCTGCTGCTGCTGCTGCTGCTGCTGCAGCAGCTCCTGCTGCTGCAGCAGCAGCAGCAGACTTCTCCTCCAGCTACAGTTTGCTTCTTGCTGTGTGTCCTCAACCAGCTGGCCTCTTTCGGCTGAAACCCGTGTTGTTGCTGCTGCTGCTGCTGCTGCTGCTGCTGTTGCTGCTGCAGTTGTTGCTGCTGTTGCTGCTAGTGGTGTTGCGGTTGCTGCTGCTGATGTTGCTGCTGCTGCTGCACTTGTTGTTTGTTTATTTGTAAGTATTTATATTTTTTTTGTTTTACTATTAAAGGAAAAGAGAAAAAAGAAGAAAACAAACGCATGCAGGTGGGAGCAGCAGCCACGAGGCTGGGGTGTATGTACACCGCAGCGATGCTTTAGTGGATAAAAGAAGAAATAAAAACAAAAAATAAATAAAAGAAAATAAAAAATAAATAAAAATAAAATAAATAATTACATATACAAACAATATGCTGCTGCTGCTGCTGTGTATGCATACACCCCGTGCTCGGTGGAGCTGCATATACACCTGAAAAAAAAAAAAAGAAAAAGAAGAAAAAGGAGATAAAAACGAAATAAAATAAAATAATAAATTAAATAATAATTATATTTATTATTTTATTTTTTATTTTTTTGGTTTTTTTATTATTTAGCTGCATTCTTTGCTGCCGATCATCGAAACTGCTGCTGCTGCTGCTGCTGCTGCTGCTGTTGCCGCTGCTGTTGCTGCTGCTGTTGCTGCTGCTGTAGTGGGGTGTATAAATTTATTTATTTTTTTTTTGTTTTTGTTTAATTTAACTTTTTTGTTTAATTAAAATATAAAGCACGAGGAAACAAAAAATGAAAAACAAATTGATGTCCTTGGATATGTACATGTATATATGTACATTAATAAAAAAAAAGTATATATATATATATATATATATATA
>NW_013570041.1:10244-10577 GCF_000499745.2 Eimeria mitis | reverse complement strand
ACCCTAAACCCTAAACCCTAAACCCCAAACCCTAAACCCTAAACCCTAAACCCTAAACCCTAAACCCTTGCTGAGGGTTTACAACTTCTTTGAGGTCTTTCAAAAGCCTTTAATGGTATAAAGAGAAACAAAAGAAAACAACAAAGAAGAAATAAAGTAAAATAAAGAAAAAAATAAACAAATAAAAACAACAAAAATAAGAAACAAAGAAAAACAACAAAATATGTAAATATATTTGTCTGCCGCTCTAACACAGACAGCAAACCCGGGGCGAATACCCCTTCCCCCCCCATAAACCCTAAACCCTAAACCCTAAACCCTAAACCCTAAACC
>NW_013570041.1:6925-7300 GCF_000499745.2 Eimeria mitis | reverse complement strand
GGGGGCCCCCAGGGTTCACTTGCTGCTGCAGCAGCGCCAGCAGCTCAGGGTCTGTTGTTGCTGCTGCTGCCATCCACACAGCCATGCTATCTCTCGGAGCAGCAGCAGCAGCAGCAGCAGCAGCAGCAGCAGCTTCGTCTGCTGTCTCTGAAGGTCTCCTCTCTTCTGTGTCTTGTCCTGCTGCTGCTCCTGCTGCTGCTGCTGCTGCTGTAGATCCCTCCGCAGCAGCAGCAGCAGCAGCAGCAGCAGCAGGTGCAGCAGCAGCAGCTGATTCATCTAAGCAAAAAGTAACACTGGGCCGGGAGGCAGCAGAAGCAGACTGAGATCTTCTGCTGTTGCGTTTGTTGCTGCTCTTGCTGCTGCTGCTGCTGCTGC
>NW_013570041.1:4241-6355 GCF_000499745.2 Eimeria mitis | reverse complement strand
TGCTGCTGCTGTTGCTGCTGCTCTCGAGCCCTACTTGCTGCTGCCACAGATCCAGCTCCTGCAGCAGCCTGTCTAGGGACTCATCTCCATCTGCTGCTGCTGCTGCTGCTGCTGCTGCATCTGAATCTCCTTCTGCTGCTGCCTCCTCAGCCCGTGCTGCTGCTGCAGCTGCTGCAGCAGCAGAAGCAGCAGCTGCCTGAAGAGCAGCAGCAGCAGCCTCCAGAGAACTTCTACGTCTTGCTGCTGCACTGTTGGCTTGCTGCTGCTGCATTTGTGGTTGCTGTTGCTGTTGCTGCTGCTCTTGCTGCTGCTGCTGCTGCTGTTGCTGCTGCTGCTGCTGCTGCTGTTGCTGTTTGCTGCTGTCCCCTCTGACTTGTGTCTGTGCCTCATCGTGTAGCTCCATCTGCTGCTGCTGTTGCTGCTGCTGCTGCTGCTGCTCTTGCTGCTGCTGCTGCTGCTGCTTCTTCTGTTTTTGTTCCTGCTGCTGCTGCTGCGGCTGCTGCTGTTGTTGCTGCTGTTGTTGCTGCTGCTGCTGCTGCTGCGGCTGCTGCAGTTTCTCTTCCTGACCCTCTTGCTGCTTCTCTTGCTGCTTCTCTTGCTGCTGCTTCTCTTGCTGCTGCTCCTTCTGCTGCTGCTTCTCCTGCTGCTGCTGCTTCTTTTTCTTTTGCTGCTGCTGCTGCTGAAGGTCCTCTGAAGGCTCCACAGCTTGCTGCATCGGCTGCTGCTGCTTTTGCTGCTGCTGCTGCTGCTGCTGCTGCTGCTGTTGCTGTTCCAGCTCAGGCACTTGCTGCTGCTCCCCTTCTGATGATGGTTGCTGTTGTTGTTGCTGCTGCTGCTGCTGTTCGCCATCTTGTGACGGCTGCTGTTTCTGCTGCTGCTGCTGTTGCTGCTCCTGCTGTTCCTGCCCCTGCTGCTGCTGCTGCTGCTGCTGCTGTTCCTGCTGCTGCTGCTGCTGCTGCTGCTTGGCTCTTGAGCCCCCCCCCGGCAGCAGCAAGGAGGTTCTGATTATTAAGGTTCCTCTTGCCCTTTCTGCTGCTCCAGCAACAGCAGCAGCAGCAGCAGCAGAAGCAGCAGCAGCAGCAGCAGGAGCAGCAGCAGCAGCAGGAGCAGCAGCAGCAGCAGAACTGGATATCTCTGCTGGTTTTAGCTGCATTATACTTTTTCTTGCTGCACCAGCAACAGCAACAGCAGCAGCTGCTGCTGCTCCTGCTGCAGCAGGAGCAGCAGCACCAGCAGCAGCAGGGGCTGTTGCAGCACGACCCTGGCCATCAGCAGCAGCAGCAGCAACAGCAGAAGCATCTTCAGCAGCAGCAGGGGCTGTTGCTGCTGCTGCTGCTGCTGCTGCTGCCGTGTCTGAATTGCTTAAGCTATTTCTATACTGCGTTAGTATACTCTTTCTTGCTGCTGCTGCTGCTCCAGCAACAGCAGCAGTTGCTGCTGTTGCTGCTGCTGTTGCTGTTGCTGCAGTTGCTGCTGTTGCTGCTGCTGCTGTTGCTGCTGTTGCTGCTGTTGGATCTATATGACTACCACCTATTCTTATAGCTCCTACCTGCAAAACGCTTTGTCTTGCTGCTGCTGCTGCTCCTGAAACAGCAGCAGCAGCAGCAGCAGCAGCAGCAGCAGAAGGTGCAGCAGCGCCACCGCTCCCCTGCTCAGCAGGGGGGCCCCCCGGGGGGCCCCCCTCAGGTGGTGGGCCCCTTGCAACCATCCAAATGATACGCTGGGTGTTTCTTCTGCATCAGCAGCTACTGCAGCAGCAGCAGCAGCAGCAGCAGCAGCAGCAACTACTGCAGCAGCAGCAACAGCAGCAACACTACTAGTCCAACAGCAGTAGCAGCAGCGGCGCTTGCCGCAGCAGCAGCTCCTGTAGCAGCTGCTGCTGCTACAGCAGGAGACTAGGTAAAGATGCCCTGCTGCTGCTTCTGCTTTTCTTGCTGCTGCTGCTGCTGCTGCTGCTGCTGCTGCTGCTGCTGCTGCTGTGACGTTTGCTGCTGCTTGCTGCTACGGGTGTAGGGGCTGTCCGTGTATTCTAATTAAATACACATAAAAATACAAAATAAATAAAAGAGATAAAATAGATGGAGAAGGAGGCGGAAGGAGTTTCTTTTGTTTGT